>NC_056733.1:481144623-481367123 GCF_019279795.1 Protopterus annectens | reverse complement strand
ACGCAACAGTTTGATCATTCTGAGTTTCTTTTGCTTTTCTAATTATCTAATGCACTGCCTTTTTACTGCCCGATTTCAGAGAAACAAATCTTTCCTCCACTTCAACAGCATGGGCAAAGAATTCAGTTGCTTGTTTTGTTTCAAAAACGTCCACATTCTTTTGAACACATTTTTCACATCTTTGTAAAATTATTCTAAAACAAACATTGAGCATTTCTTGCATTTATAGCCCCACATCTTGTACATACGGCTTGAAACTCAACTGGCATCATACTTCCTGTGCAGCTCTTTTGCTCTCGCTCACTCACTGCCAAAGGTGTTACAGTCTATTCATTTTATTTATTTAACATTTGTTTACCAGGATAGTCCGGTTGGACAACAGGTGTCCGTTTTCAGCGGAGTCCTGGGGAGAAAAGCTCCACAAAGTTACAAAGCAATAAATAAAAAGTAGTTAAAGTTTAACAATAATTAAGGACAAAAACATATTCAAGTAAGGTTAGCAGTTAAACAAAAACAAGGTTATAGGAGAAGTATATGATCACAACACATTCATATAGTGAGCATAAGTACAGAATATATACAATTGACATCATAGTAACAACAAATTTAAAAGATATTTACACTATATACAATTTGCCTAAGTAGTCAGTGTGACAATGTTAATCAGAGTCAGCAATGAGTAATAACCCATTTTCAATTAAGGTTTTACTGTATTTAATTTTCTGATCTGCATCTTGCCTGCTTATATTTTATTATTTAAATTACGAACCTGTGTGATCATTTCTAATACCACAGACTGTTTTACTTGTCAATAAATCATACAACTCTCCAAATTCAGTATCAGGCTCAGTAATGCTAAATATTACTAGTTTCCAGTGAACTTTTAACTTCCTAAAAATAACAAATGAAGAGTTAAAAAATTATTCTAGGTATATAATAAATTCCTCTACTTCTCCATTACTGCTGCTATTTTGTCTTTTTCCTCTTTTTGACAGGTAAACGTATCAAGCACTTTCAAGGTTCCTTCCACATAATAACATGCAGAAATGCGCAGACAACATTGTAGGCTTCCTGGCTACTTTACTTACAGCAAGAAACAAAGTAAATTCATGTATCCCAGCTTCAAGGTTTTCTACAAATTAACTTGCAAGGCACTTCCTACTGGTTGCAGATGAATTATCTTTTGTTAAAAAATAAATAATCTGAGGACTTTCCACAATTTATGCAAGTAAAAGATGAAATGGTAACAAATTAGAAAAGTCAACTGCAGACTATACTTCTGCACTGAAGAAGAATGACTTGAAAATTAATAAAACTGTTCACTTTTAAAACTTATTACGAGATGTAAAACTACAATGTCTACCAGGAAGCTCAAGAAAGAGTCAAACAATTAAGAGAAAGACCAGCATTCATGAGGTCTTTGTGACTGCTACTGGGATGATTATGTGACATGCACATCCAGCATAACTACTACTTACTACTAAATCTGTAACATACAAAATTTGTACACCTACACTAACACTAGATCTGAAAAGGCAGTTACGACTTCATCACCTTGAAGATTAAATATGGCAGGATAAAACCCAGCATACAAAATGTTCACAGGCTATGTGATTCCTCCTATACAGTTAATGCTGTGTGAATTAGGACCCTTCCTTAGACCTCTGAGTCCCCAAGAGGCAGAACAATCACTCAAAACCATAAACATACACAAATTTCACCTGAAAGCCTTCAAAGCTAGTCAGGACACTGGCTGACAACAAAAAGATGGGTATGGTTATGATGATTTAGTATTACAGCAAGTATGTAACTTTCATATCTTACATTGGGAGCTCCATCTTCATCACTTCAAGGACACAGTTGCAGGCTTATCGTCTTGAGTGTCTCATCATAGAAACATACTACTCACTGTGATAGTACTGAAGGTTGCTCTAGTTCTAGAGATGAAATCCATCTTATAGCTTCCTGGGAAAATACCCCCATGCAGCAGTTGCAAAGTTATCCAAGGATACCTTTTAGAAGAACACCAGAGTGGTAGCTCTAGCTCTAATAGAGTGAATGCAAGGCTCATGACTGCTACGATTTCAATAACAAAACTGGATTCCATGGCAAATCCACTTTGAGAGGGTTAATTTAGAGTCTTCACTAACCAGCTAATTTTATTGGAAAGATGCAGAAAAAGTAAGGAACCCTTTCTGATAAAGTTAGTTTTGTCAAGGTAAAATCTGAGCTATGAAAATCCATCTAAAGCATTTAATATTCATCTTTATTTGAATAACTAGGAAGAGTCAGATTACTTCTTTTTCTACATATTTTGTCCTCATATCTGCTGATAATCAAGCTCTCCAATCCCCGATATGGCCAATTCATCACTCAATATTTTGAATTTCATCCAGTGTCAAGAGCAACTGCTGTCTAGAGGTGGCAGTCATGACAGTAAGTTTTTGCCTTTGAGACCATCCCAGCAATGAAGCTAACTTATAATGGTCCTAACCCAACACCCTAGGCAGAGGGATATTGAATCCAAATCACAGTGGACGCCAACTATGCCCTTCCCATTCATGTGCAAACCTCTGTACACTTGTGCTGAAGGATCCCACCAAGCAGCAGCTTGGTGCATTTACTGCGTAGCCTTAGGCTTTGCTTCCATATTGCCAACATTCCTCAGTGGGATCATGTCAATGAATGGCTACCTCTGCCCCTGTAGCTATGCCCATCTTCCTCTACAAGCTCCTTTAGGCACCAAACCACCAAACTTGCATTCTTTGGGTCATAGGGTTTTATCCCTGTATATCACTGAAGCTGGCTATACAGGCAGACTGACTGATTCAGGTTGATCTCATTTGCTACTTTAGGCATAAAAGAGGGGTTGGTTCTTATGGGCACATATGCTTTGTGGTGATGATTTACAAAGCTGGCAGCTCTGAAATTCACCAGTGGCACAGTGAATAGCATTGTTGCCTCACAGCAAGAGGTTCCCTGGTATGATTCTCGGCTTTGAGCCTTCTGTGCAGTGTGTATGTCCTCCCTGGGTTTGCACGAGTTTCCTCAGGGTGCTCCAAGGCTAAAGAGGTGTGTAGAAACTTACAGGGTTTTGGTATTATTAGAAGATATTCCAGACACATTTAGTGTCTGCAGAAGGTCACTGCAGATCAGACACTTGAGTATGACTGCAGAAATCAGGCCAAATATCCATCATTCCAGAATATTAATATTCAGGAAAGGAATATGAATAATGTACAGACTATTTCAGTTTATCAGCACTGTTATTGGAAACAGTATTTTGATATTTTTGACATCTACCTCCACTGTACATAATAAAGCATTCTTAACTGAACTACAGTGTTTGCGAACAGTACAAAAAGACTTGGCACACAAAGGAGAGACTGGCACCTGTTCAGCACAGTTCTGGGTAATTAACAGATAAAGACATTCATTCCAGTCTCATTTTAGTTTTCCAGTTACATCCAGCTCATTCCAGTATCTTACAGTCATAATTCTTTCAGCCCAATATCTTGGTGAATAATAAGTAAATGCTGGGTCAGGGAGTGGTGCACAAAACGTGCCTCTAACATCTATCCATCCCACTGATGCTAAGTAGGTTTGGAGAAGTCTACCCAGACTTGTAACGCGTCCTCTGTGGTAACCACCTGAGACATCTGTTGAGGATAATGGTAGCATTCCAATCACCCATTATTGCAGTTGTTCCTTCCTCAAATGCAGTTATGTGATTAAGAATGTGTTTGATTTCAGGGAACTTATGCCCTGGAGGTAAGTATATTGTAGCTATGGTCATGTCCCCTGTCAAACTTTTATGTAGGATTTGTCCTCAGAGACACCCTGTCTGGGTGAAATATGATAAAAGGCTCTACAGCCATGAGGGCCTGTAGCTCTGAAACTCTTCTTGCTGAAGTAATTGCTAGTAGCAGAGCTGTCTTCCATGATAAGGACTGTATATCTGCGGTCGCAGCTGGTTCAAATGGAGGCACGGAGAGCTTTTCCGACACATAACTGAGGTCCCATGCAGGTAGTGGTGATCTTCTAGGAGGTCTTAAATTTTTGGCTCCTCTAAGATACTGCTTTAGTAAAGGATGAGAAAAGAATGGTGGCGCTGTATTGTAATGAGCTAAAATGGCAGAGGCATGGATTTTGATTGAGGAGAAAGATAGGCCTTTGTCAAGCATCTCAGTCAACTATTGTAATAGCTGAGGAATATGTGGTTCTGCGGTATCAGTTCCTTGTGCTTGATTCCAAGCACAGAATCTCTTCCATTTGTCAGCATAAGATTTTCTCGTACTAGGCCTTCTGGCTTCCAAAATGACATTCATCACAGCTTTACTGAGAGTTGTCGTTTGTATGACTACAAGATTAGCCATGCTGCCAGGTTTAGAGTCTGTAGTTGATTGTGCAGGATCCGAATGTTTTGGTGGGATAGTAGTTGTGGACTTTGAGGCAAGGTCCAAGCTGGGTATTGAGACAGGTTCCTTAGGATTGGGTACAATTACTGGCGGGGCCAGTCAGGGGTAATTAATATCATCTTTGGCTTTTCTTGTCTGACTTTAAGGAGGACCTTGGGTAGAAGAGGCAGAGGTGGAAAGGCGTAAACTGATAGGGTGTCCACCTTCCATGCTTGTCTGTGATAAGTCCTTGTGCAGAATCTTTTCAATTGATAATTTTGAGGAGAGGCAAATAGATCTTTGTCTGGGCTCCCCCATTTCTCTGTTATCATGCTGAAGACTTGTAGATTTAGTTTCCACTCATGAGGATCCATAAGATTTCTCCTTAAATTGTCTGCCAGAGTGTTTTGTTTTCCTGGCAGGAATTGAGCTTGAAGATGTATTTGGTAGGTCAAAGCTGTGTCCCACAGTGTCATGGTTAATCTGCAAAGGGGGTTATGAGTGTGTGCCCCCTTGCTTGTTTATATACCACATGACTGTGGTGTTGTCCGTCTTTATCAGTAGTTGTCCTGGATGAAGTAAGTCCTTGAAGGCTGTTAGGGCATTTTGAACAGCTAGCATCTCTTTCTGGTTGATATGTAGACGCATTTGTTTTGGTGCCCATGTGCCCTGAATGCATCTTCCTGCCATGTGGGCCCGCCAGGCATAATCTGATGCGTCTGTTGTTACGGTTTGACTGGCAGGGGGTAGAGTGAAGGGCCGTCCCATATTTTGGCGACAGGCCTTTGCCCACCATAGAAACTCCTGTTGCAGGCAGGTAAAGAGAGGAATCATTGTTTCCAGACTGTGTGAATGTTGACTCCATAAACTTTTTAGGTACCATTGAAGTTTCCTCATATGTAGTCTTGCATATGGAATTAGTAGGACGCAGGATGCCATGAAGCCCAGAGCCTGCAGAATTTGTCTTGCAGAAGACTGGGTTTTTGTTGCCATTAGTTTGAAGTAAGTAGTCAGTTGCCTTTGTTTGTCTGGTGTAAGGTAAGCCATCTGGGCAGTTGTATGCAATCTTACACCCAGGAATGTTATCTTTTGAGAGGGTACCAGTTGTGATTTCTTTTCGTTTATTGTGTACCCTAGGCATGTTAGAAGCCTTTTCACAAATGCCAGGTGTCGAGGAAGAGTGTCCTTGTTCTCTGCTTGAATGAGACAGTCGTCCAAATATATATTTGTATACTACTTTGTCTGCAAAATGCAATTACTGGTGCCAGGCACTTTGTAAAGACCCTGGGCGCAGCAGATAAGCCAAAGGGCAGTGCAGAGAATTGGTAATGCATTAAGCCAGCCTTGAATCGGAGGTATCTTCTGCATGACTGTCTTATTGGGACATGCAGGTATGCCTCTTTTAGGTCTAATGTCACCAGCCAAGCATTCTTGCCCAGCATGGGCAGAAGCTGCTGCAAAGTCAGCATTTTGAATTTTGGAATGTCCAGGTATGTGTTCAAAATTGATAAATCCAGTATTGGCAGCCAGGCCTTGTCCTTTCTGGGTACCAAGAACAGTCGAGTAAAAACCTTGTCCTTTTTCCTGTTCTGGTACTGGTTGAATGGCCCCCATATCCATGAGGGACGTAACCTGTCTCTGTGCCTCTGCCCATTGATATGTGGGCAGATCTGACCAACTGTTTGCCATTGGGAGAGTGTGGAAATGGGATCTGTATCCCTGTGATACTATGTTTAGTACCCACTTGTCCTGGGTTATTAACTGCCAATTTTGAGCAAAAAGTGCTAATTTTCCCACTAAGGGTGCTGTCAAAAGATAAGTGCTTGGTGTAGGCAGAGGGAAGTCATTGGGACTGTTTTCTGTAGGTTTGCGCTTTATCTCCCCCTGATTTGGAGGTAGATGCGCCCCATTGCTTTGACCTGTATGAATCTTGAGCCTGGTATCCGGAACCCTTTTGGCGTCTGGATTTGCCCCTTTAAGCTCTGTCTGACACAGGAAAGGACCAATTTTTTGTAGGCCAATGTCTACCGAATCTTGGTGGCTACACTTGTAAGAAGTCTTTAACAGTTTGCATAGACTTAGCTTTGTCTTCCGTTTTCTTTAAAACCTCTTCTGCCTTATTACCAAACAGAAAATCATGCTGTAAAGGAGCATCTAGCAATTTAACTTTAACATGATCAAGCAAATTTTGTTCCTTTAACCAGGCATGCCTCCTAAACACAGATCCAGTAACTGCGGCCCTGCAGGAGGGCCTCTAAGGAATCAAAACCACATTGTAAAGTATGCTTTCCAACTTGTTCAGCTGCATGCAATAATTCCTGCAATTCTTTATTTTCTGCACATTCTGAAATCAACATAATTTTCTGTTTCAGCAATCCCATAACATGTTGTTGGTACTTAAGCATATGAAATTGACAGTTTAAGGCCCTGACTGCCAAGGTTGCAGATGTATAAACCTTTTTCCCCATCTGTCTAGTGCCCTTGAATCTCTGTCAGAGGGGGTAGGATTTTTTGCTGTTGAGGCCTTAACTCCCTTTGGACCCTGTGAAATAGTTTCAGGATCAGCAGCAGGGTTTCTAAATAAAAATTTATGAGAGTCAGGGACCCTGTAATATCTATCGGGCTTAATGGGAGCCGAAAGTAAGGAGTCAGGGGTCAATCTTGACTCCGAAAACACATCATCCACAATGTCTAAAACAGGGGGAATAGCTAAAGGCTTGTGCTGAGGGAGAAGAAGGAAATCCCTGAGCCTCTTTTTTGATTCTGAGAAGTCTTGACTCTCCCAGTAGAAATGCTCCCTCAAAGTATGCAAGGTTTCTCCAAATGAATAATCCTCTGGAGGAGATGCAGATGGAATAGACTCCTCAGCATCAGAATCCTCATAGGGAGGTATAGATAATTCCTGATCAGAAGAGGAATCAGAAGAAATAGAAACCTGATCTGAAGATTCATAATCAGTGTCTTGCCTAGGCCTCTTATCTAGAGGGGGATGGGTACCCCTGATCAAGGTAATAAGGTCTTCAGCCATTTTGATCATCTGTTTTTTAGGCATAGAGGCCTGTGCACGTGGCTCATGCATCAGTTTTTTAGTTTTAGAAGTTGCCTTTGTCTTTGGTTTTGCAGCTGTCATCGGTTTGATATATAAATGTTGAGGTCTGAATACACCCTCAGAAGCCAGTGCCTGCTCAGTGGCTCCGGACCCATCCGAGGGAGATACATCCGTCGGTCCAATACCTTGAGTATCTTGCGGCATGCCGGACTCTACATGGGTGTCGGTAGAGGCCTGCAACTCGAAGGTAGTGGGTATCAGGGGCTGTGAAAGCGCCTCACTGAGTACCGATGACTGGCTTAGGAGAAGCTTCGTCGGTTTTGGATATCGACTGCCTTTCTCTGTCCTTTTCTTTGCATTTTTTATGTACTCCGGTAGTCGGATTGCTATCCAGCGACATTTCTGGGTAGTTAAATCTGTTTCCAAAATACTTTGATGCAAAAATATAGCGACGCTTAATAGTGCATTGGTTAAATCTAGCACAAAACCGACAGCCAGGCATGTTGCAATCAGGGCCTAGGCAAGGAATACAGTATAAATGGAAATCCTTATGAGGTATTTGCTTCCCACAAGTAATACAATTATTAACTTTTTCTGACATCTGTAAAAAGCAAGAAAAAAAGTTTCCCCAACAGGGTACTTAGCTTTAGTGAAGACTTTGGTTCTGAAACTCAAACTCTAATATTTCAGTAGTCGGCCGGCACTTGCGAAATGCTTCTGCTTCGGGCACCACGCGGCAAGAAAGACTAAAGAAAATGGTGTCGGCTGCATGTTTTATACCCCTGACGACCTGACGTCATGGAAGAGAAGACAGCAACCGACGCAGGACCCAAGACTTTGGAATTCAGGATGCCAGCAGATTACCCAAATGTAATAACTGCAACAGTGAAACATGAAGAACATCGTCATGGTACATATTTCCATAAGAACAAGGTATCTGATTAAGGTGAGAGACAAAAAATGTAAGAAATGGAACAGAGGTCGAACTACAACTTTGAAAACTGAAATAAACTGGACAAACAGATTAAACAAAGTGTGATACAAGATCAAGAAAATTTATATAAAGATACTGAGCATAACAGATAGATGCATAAGATGTGGAAGGAATAAAGACATACAAACTGATAAACTGTGTGCAGATTCTAAAATTTATTATCAGACAACAGATTACACATATATTTACAAAATCTTATGCAAAACAGTTTGGCTTCACAAAAGGGCTGATAACTTGTCCTAGTGACATCCAGGTAACCTCAGATCCTGGAATCACATTATTTTATACTGAAAAAGAACTGTGATAACTGGATGCAAACAAAGCACAGGGAGGAGACAGAATAAGTAACAATGACCTGAAAACACTTCAGCAAAGAACTTATGGTACCATTATATCTATTATTCACTAGGTCATATAAATATGGGGGGATTCCTCAAGATTGGACACGTGCTTATTAAACCTGTCTTTAAGGAAAGGGGAGTAGAACAAACCCAGAGTCATATAGACCCCTTTGGTCTACTTACATGTTGTGGAAAAATAATGGAGAAGGTAATAGTGGATAAGTTATTGTCAGAATTGGACAGGGTGGGACTTGAAACTATACATCAGCATGCATATGCTGAAAATAGATCTATTACTACCTGTAACATGATATTCTGTAATAATATAACAACTATGAATGAAAAAATGTGCTCTGATGTAATTTATATAGATTTAATTTCAGTATGTGACAGGGTCATACACAAAACACTGATCAATAAATTAGAATAACTAGGTACTGATGTACACTTGATAAGATGGATAGCTGCATGGCTTACAAATAGGAAATGGCAAGTATCATACAGCAATTGGACAGGTGAAATCCTTGGTTATAGTCAGGATGTCCCACAGGGCTCCGTCCTAGGTCCTTACTTGTTTAGATTGCATCTTTCAGACCTAACTTTTTCATCTGAGGTGTTCTACACTATATATGCAGATGACCTGAAATTGGGTAAACTGATTACAAGTGTTACAGATGAGGCATGTCTGCAAAATAACTTGACTAAATTGACCATGCGGGCAAAGGAGAATAATATGCTGACAAAACACAACAAAAACTAAGCATATGAGATTTGGGAGACAAACTGAAAGATGAATATTTAATACAGCACACAGTGACTGAAAACTGTAGACTCATTTAAGGACCTGGGTAGATGGGTAGATCCAGCTATGAGTTTTTCTAATCATATTAACCAATTGGTTAATGACAGTTATAGAACTATAGGTTGTATAAAAAGATTTATAAAGTCTAGGAAATCAAATGATGAAATCATTGTTTGTTAGTTACATTAGACCCAAACTTGAGCATGGAATAACAATATGGAAACCCTATAAGAAAACAAGAATGAGCAAACTGGAAAGGAGTACAGGGGAAATATACCAATGGCATCAATGGATGTGAAAATCTATTATGAAAAAGACTAAAATACCTGAACTTGTACAGTGTTTCTTACAGATATCTAACAGGAGACCTTAATCAGGTATACAGGGCATTTGGAGACGACTACCTCTGGGAATGTTTGGGGTTATCAAAAAGTACTAGAGAATCATCAGACAACCTGTGTAGAACATTCTATAGGAATGAGAAGCTGATACATGGAACAGACTACCAAATTACATTAAAGCAACTACTAGTTTAGATATTTTTAAGAACAGCCTGGACCCTTATTATGGGAACAAGTGTTTTGGCATACTGGCAAGCTAGAAGGGCATTAATGCCTGTGCTTGAAACATTTGTATGTATGTATGTATGTATAAGGCAAAGGGAAGGGAAGAAATAAAATTCCACCATGTAAGCATCAAATTAAGGGAAGGGAAGAAATAAAATGCCACCATGTAAGCATCAAACAGAACAAACTATAAAACAAGACAAGTAGTATCACTATTAAAGGAATATAGAAGGAACAGAAAGTCAAAAATAATTGGAAAAATAGATGTAATAAAAGCAACAAAGAGTATCAAAACAGACCAAGATCAAGCATGCACTATTGCAAATAATAAACTAAAAATATAAACACGGGCAGAAAAACGTAGAAGATAGACAGATAAATATAAAGGAAAATATAAAATAAGCAATTAACTGAATGATCCAAAAAGATTTATAGAGAACTGAAAAGCAAAGCAAAAGGAATTTATAAAGACATTGTAGAACATAACTGAATACATAGAAAATTAAAATAAACAGTAAGGAGTTGTAATTTAGAGGATATGAAATAGGATGATGTAACATTAAGAGAAAATGAAACAAAATGAAGACAAACTCCAAAATGGAAAATCCCATGCTTACAGGTGTATAATATAAATTACATAGCAACCATGAAACAATGACAAGTCACTTTGCAGTTAAGCCATGACAAAGAGCAAATTATCATCCCAGGAAAAAAAAAAATCAAAGGGGATATTCAAGGGTGATTCTCTGTCACAGCTGCTGTTTTGCTTTGCCCTTAACCCATTAAGCCCTTTACTTAACATATTAGGCCACAGTTACAATTTGGCTCCCGGAAAACAACCTTGTTCAAATGCTTCTCATCTAGTTTTTGTGGATGACTTAAAATTGTATTTAATCAGATGAGGAGTTGAAAGCACAACTGCAAGTGGTTAAAACTTTCTCAGATGATATAAGAATGTAATTTGGTCTTGATTAATGTGCAAAAGCAATGCTTAATGCAAGAAAGCTGTAACACCAAGAAAATATTAATCTAGGACAAGAATGTGTTATAAAGGAACTTGAGCAGGAGGGAGTGTACAGATATTTGGGAATTAATGAAGGATTAGCAATAAAACATGCAAAAATGTAAATGCAATTCAGTAAGGAGTACTTCAGAGACTAAAACTAACAATGAAAATTGCCTTTGCATCTAAGAATAAAGTCCAGACTATAAACCAACTTGCTCCTCCTGTTCCAACTTACAGTTTTGGTGTGACTGACTGGCCCAAAATGGTACTGATCAGTTGGACAGGAAAACAAGAAAAATGTTTCATGCTTAACAAATGATATATAAAAATCAGTGTATACCAAGATTATACATTCCTCGTTCTGAAGGAGGTATGGGCCTCCTTGAAACTGATTACATGTATAGATCTGCAGTTGTGGGACTGCATATACATCTGCTATAAACTCAAGAGATCCAAACATAGTGAAAGCTTTAAAACATGAGAAGTCGTCTAAGATGATTTCTCTGCTTAGTTTAGCAAAAGCGTGTCAAGCTGGAAAGGAAATCAAGTCAAAAGTAGATAAAAATCAGACAGCAAATGAATGTGCCAAAAAACAAAACAAAGAATATAAGGAATAGGATCAGGTGAGAAGGAAAGAAATGCGGGGAAAGGCATAAATATTGTGGCAAGTACAGAGATCTCCTGGAACAACCTCATGTCAATCAGTCTTTAACATGGGAAAGGAGAGGTGAACTGAAACCAAAATATGAAACGTTAACAATGGCAGCCTAAGATAGTGGACTACATACATATTGGTTTACAAAGTCCACTGAACATGTGGCATGTGGGAGAAAACAAATGCAGGTTCTGTATAAACAGAACTGAAAACATCTGTATATCTTGCTGCTGGATGTGATACACTCATGGCAGAGGGCTTATATACTGAAAAGCACAACAATGTGGCAAGACTGTTGCATTGGGAATTCTGGAAACACTACAACACTGAAGTGGTTGAGAAGCATTGGAAACAAACCAAAAAGCACTGCAGAGAATGATGAAGTTTACATGACATGTGATCCCCCATTACAAACTTCAAAAAACAGAGACAAGTCCAAAAAACTAAAACAATGAGTGAGACGGTCACTGAAAAACCAATCAGTAAAAACAAAATGAAAACTCCAGCAAAGCTAGAACTTCCACTGAGTGACCTCCCAAACCTCCTGTAACAGAGGCACATGGGATATTTGCAAATGATCCTTATGAACATCAGGTGTTTCAGCTAAATGGCAATTCTGAATGCCCATGACTTATTTCATTTTAATGGACAATTTCAAGCCAATAAAGCCAAACCCCACTAGCTGTGAATATGCATATTTCAGCCTTGTTATGACCTCATCAGCACAGCACAAGCAGAGCGTTTGACTAAGCATTAGACACACAGGGCTGTTATACCCAGCTGATGTTCATTTTCATTAGGGTCACTGCAAAAATATCCCAAACAACAAACTCAAACAATGAGTGAGAAGGTCACTGAAAAACCAATCAGTAAAAACAAAATGAAAACTCCAGCAAAGCTAGAACTACCACTGAGTGACCTCCCAAACCTCCTGTATTGTATATCACATGTGCCTCTGATACAGAAGGTTTGGGAGGTCACTCAGTGGAAGTTCTAGATATACAAATCCAGGAAAACAGCAAAGTAGCACTGATCATTGAAATCGCTGCACCCAGTGTGATTACAGTATCGCATACACAGTCAAAAAATACTAGAATTTGCAGACAGAAAACAGAGCAATGTGGAAGAAAGATACCCAGAAAGTTCTAACAGGAGTAAGAGCAGGAGCAATGGGTCTAATGAAAAACAATTTACAGTCATACTTAGATATGCTACAAGTAACTACATAGAAGTTACAGGAGTAGTCAATTCTGGGTACATTTTCAGTGTTGCGAAGAGCACTTTTGGCCAACATCAAAGACTGAAACAATACTAACTTCATGAACTTTAATTATACCCTAAACATAGGAATGTGGTTCATTTCCATCATGGCATTAGAAATCCAAAAGACTTGGAGAAATTAAACCAGGGTATAGAATAATTATTCTTACTAACAGTAAGCCAGAGTTCAGCAAGTTCAAAATTAGGGTCATGGGGAATTGGTCTAGAGCAGTATTCTTGATAAATGTGGAGACCCCCCCCCCTTCTCCACAGTGCCACTCAGGTCTGAAAGCATGGCAGTCACTGAATCCAGGTAATGAGGAAGTGCTTTCTCTGCACTGAAACAGTCTCAGTTACAAGTCAGACAAAGATGTGTTGTAGAAGCAGGAGAACATCACAATCAGAAAGTTTGCGTTAAGACTTCTGGTGCTGAGAGCAGCAATCTTGATGTGATTAGAATCAGGCTTTGCAATGTTATTATTTACTACAATGGAATGTGCAGAAGTCAGACTTTTCTTTAAAAATACACTACAACAGCAGCAAGGGCTTTGGGCAATAAGTGGAATCTATGGAGTGAGAGGTGTGGACCATCTCTACTGAAGCAGGTTAGCTCACTTTCCATCTCCATCCAGATTGACACATACTGAAGCCCTCTTGAATAACTACTAAGAAATGACTTTGTGTTTGTACTTGGGCATCACTCTGTGAGCGGTAAGATTCCATTTAGCTTTTCCTTGTGATCCTGTAGCATAGGCTACAAAAAGCTGGTCAGTTTTTCTGAAAGCCTTAGTTTTATCTAAGTAGTAACGTAATTGCCTGTGAATGTCCAAAGAGTGCAGGAGTCTTTCTCCTTTGTTCTAGGGATTTGGGAAGAAGGTGGGCAAGTGAATGGTTTGGTTTAGGGCCACACTGGATACCACCTTTGGCATACAGGAAGGATTAGTTCGTAGAGAGACTCTGTCTTGATGAAAAATGAGGAAAGGTTCCACTGCCATTAGTGCCTGTAGCTCTGAGACTCTTCTAGCTGAGGTTATTGCTAGTAGTAGGGCAGTTTCCCATGAAAGAAAGTTTAAATCAGCTGAAAAAGCTGGTTCAAAGGGCGGCAATGTAAGCTTTTCCAGAACAAAGTTGAGATCCCAAGTAGGTGTTGGAGCTCTCCTTGGCGGTCTTAAGTTCTTAGCCCCTCTGAGGTACTGTCTTAAGAGTGGATGTGAGAATAAAAGAAGGATCCGTGCTGTAATGAGCTGAAATTGCTGAGGCGTGGATCTTAATAGATGAAAAGGAAAGTCCTTTGTGTAGCATCTCAGTTAAATATTGTAGAATCTGAGGGATGTTTGGATCAAGGGATTTAGGCCTTTAGCCTGGTTCCAGGCGCAAAATCTTTTCCATTTGTCTGAATATGTTTTCCTGGTGCTGGGCCTCCTGGCCTCAGAATGACATCCATAACCGCTTTGGATAAAGGTGTTGGCTGGTTGTTTAGGTAATTTGCCATGCAGCCAGGTTTAAAGTCTTGAGCTGGCTGTGTAGAATCTGACTGTCTTGCTGGGTGAGCAGGTGAGGAATTTGTGGCAAAATCCATGGTGGGCCGTGGGCCATGTTCCTTAAAATTGGATACCAATGCTGGCGTGGCCAGTCTGGTGCAACAGTATCATTTGTGGCCTCTCTAATCTGACTTTCAGCAGTACCTTTGCTAGAAGAGGCAGTGGAGGGAAGGCATACACTGTTAATGTTTTCCAACTGAATGAGAGGGCGTCCACTTTCCAAGCTAGTGGATGGAAGATCCTTGCGCAAAAAGTTGGTGGTTGTGGGGGCTTGCAAACAGATCTATGTCTGGGCGTCCCCATCTTTGAGCTATCATTGCAAATACTTGTGGATCTAGTTTCCATTCGTGTGGATCCATGATGTTTCTGCTTAGGTCGTCTGCCAATGTGTTTTTCTTTCCTGGCAGGAATTGTGCTTGTAATTGAACATGGTAAGACAGTGCAGTGTTCCACAAGGTCATTGCTTGCCTGCATAGAGCGTAGGAATGTGTGCCCCCTTGCTTGTTTATGTACCACATGACTGTGGTGTTGTCTGTCTTTATTATTAGTTGTCCTGGGTGTAGAGGTCCTTGAAAGCTGTTAGGGCATTCTGTACTGCTAGCATTTCTTTTTGACTGATATGCAGATGCCTCTGATCTGTAGTCCATTTGCCCTGAATGCACTGCCCTGCCATGTGTGCTCCCAAGGCATAGTCCGATGCATCTGTTGTCATAGTTTGCCTGGCTGTGGGTAAGGTGAAAGGCTGACCCTTGTTGAGGTGACATGCCTGTGCCCACCATAGAAACTCATGTTGAAGGCAGGGAATGAGTGGTATCATTGTTTCCAAGCTGTGGCTGTGCTGAGTCCATACACTTTTCAGGTACCATTGTAATTTCCTCATATGCAGTTTTGAAAATGGTATTAGTATTATGCAAGATGCCATGAATCCCAAGGCCTGCAGAATTTTTCTTGCAGGGAGTTGGGTCTTTGTTGCCATTATTTTGAAGTATTGAAACAGCTGTCGTTGCTTGTCTGGCGTGAGATAAGCCATCTGGGCCGTTGTATTCAAGCTGGCACCCAGGAATATTATGTTTTGTGAGGGCACTAGTTTTTATTTCTTTTCGTTTACTGTGTACCCTAGGCAACTTAGAAGGTGTTTGACAAATGCCAGATGCTTTAAAAGAATGTCCTTGCTTTCTGCTTGAATAAGGCAATCGTCCAGGTATGGGTATATTTGAATTCCTCTTTGTCTGCAGTATGCAATTACTGGTGCCAGGCATTTTGTGAAGACCCTGGGCGCAGTAGATAAGCCAAAGGGCAGTGCAGAGAATTGATAATCGTTGAACCTGCAATGAAGCGGAGGTATCTTCTGCAATTTTGTCTGATAGGGACATGCAGGTATGCCTCCTTGAGGTCCAAAGTGACTAGCCAAGCATTCTTGCCCAGCATGGGAAGAAGCTGCTGTAGTGTTAGCATCTTGAATTTTGGTACTTGCAGATAGATGTTCAGAATTGAAAGATCCAGAATGGGTTTCCATGCTTTGTCCTTTCTTGGGACTAGGAAGAGTCTTGAGTAAAATCCTTGTCCTTGCTCCTGTATAGGTACCTGTCGAATGGCTCTCATGTTCATGAGAGCTGTAATTTGTTTTTGTGCCTCTGCCCATAGAAAGTCAAAAAATAATTGGAAAATAGATGTAATAAAAGCAACAAAGAGTATCAAAACAGACCAAGATCAAGCATGCACTATTGCAAATAATAAACTAAAAATATAAACACGGGCAGAAAAACGTAGAAGATAGACAGATAAATATAAAGGAAAATATAAAATAAGCAATTAACTGAATGATCCAAAAAGATTTATAGAGAACTGAAAAGCAAAGCAAAAGGAATTTATAAAGACATTGTAGAACATAACTGAATACATAGAAAATTAAAATAAACAGTAAGGAGTTGTAATTTAGAGGATATGAAATAGGATGATGTAACATTAAGAGAAAATGAAACAAAATGAAGACAAACTCCAAAATGGAAAATCCCATGCTTACAGGTGTATAATATAAATTACATAGCAACCATGAAACAATGACAAGTCACTTTGCAGTTAAGCCATGACAAAGAGCAAATTATCATCCCAGGAAAAAAAAATCAAAGGGGGATATTCAAGGGTGATTCTCTGTCACAGCTGCTGTTTTGCTTTGCCCTTAACCCATTAAGCCCTTTACTTAACATATTAGGCCACAGTTACAATTTGGCTCCCGGAAAACAACCTTGTTCAAATGCTTCTCATCTAGTTTTTGTGGATGACTTAAAATTGTATTTAATCAGATGAGGAGTTGAAAGCACAACTGCAAGTGGTTAAAACTTTCTCAGATGATATAAGAATGTAATTTGGTCTTGATTAATGTGCAAAAGCAATGCTTAATGCAAGAAAGCTGTAACACCAAGAAAATATTAATCTAGGACAAGAATGTGTTATAAAGGAACTTGAGCAGGAGGGAGTGTACAGATATTTGGGAATTAATGAAGGATTAGCAATAAAACATGCAAAAATGTAAATGCAATTCAGTAAGGAGTACTTCAGAGACTAAAACTAACAATGAAAATTGCCTTTGCATCTAAGAATAAAGTCCAGACTATAAACCAACTTGCTCCTCCTGTTCCAACTTACAGTTTTGGTGTGACTGACTGGCCCAAAATGGTACTGATCAGTTGGACAGGAAAACAAGAAAAATGTTTCATGCTTAACAAATGATATATAAAAATCAGTGTATACCAAGATTATACATTCCTCGTTCTGAAGGAGGTATGGGCCTCCTTGAAACTGATTACATGTATAGATCTGCAGTTGTGGGACTGCATATACATCTGCTATAAACTCAAGAGATCCAAACATAGTGAAAGCTTTAAAACATGAGAAGTCGTCTAAGATGATTTCTCTGCTTAGTTTAACAAAAGCGTGTCAAGCTGGAAAGGAAATCAAGTCAAAAGTAGATAAAAATCAGACAGCAAATGAATGTGCCAAAAAACAAAACAAAGAATATAAGGAATAGGATCAGGTGAGAAGGAAAGAAATGCGGGGAAAGGCATAAATATTGTGGCAAGTACAGAGATCTCCTGGAACAACCTCATGTCAATCAGTCTTTAACATGGGAAAGGAGAGGTGAACTGAAACCAAAATATGAAAGCGTTAACAATGGCAGCCTAAGATAGTGGACTACATACATATTGGTTTACAAAGTCCACTGAACATGTGGCATGTGGGAGAAAACAAATGCAGGTTCTGTATAAACAGAACTGAAAACATCTGTATATCTTGCTGCTGGATGTGATACACTCATGGCAGAGGGCTTATATACTGAAAAGCACAACAATGTGGCAAGACTGTTGCATTGGGAATTCTGGAAACACTACAACACTGAAGTGGTTGAGAAGGATTGGAAACAAACCAAAAGCACTGCAGAGAATGATGAAGTTTACATGACATGTGATCCCCATTACAAACTTCAAAAACAGAGACAAGTCCAAAAACTAAAACAATGAGTGAGACGGTCACTGAAAAACCAATCAGTAAAACAAAATGAAAACTCCAGCAAAGCTAGAACTTCCACTGAGTGACCTCCCAAACCTCCTGTAACAGAGGCACATGGGATATTTGCAAATGATCCTTATGAACATCAGGTGTTTCAGCTAAATGGCAATTCTGAATGCCCATGACTTATTTCATTTTAATGGACAATTTCAAGCCAATAAAGCCAAACCCCACTAGCTGTGAATATGCATATTTCAGCCTTGTTATGACCTCATCAGCACAGCACAAGCAGGCGTTTGACTAAGCATTAGACACACAGGGCTGTTATACCCAGCTGATGTTCATTTTCATTAGGGTCACTGCAAAAATATCCCAAACAACAAACTCAAACAATGAGTGAGAAGGTCACTGAAAAACCAATCAGTAAAAACAAAATGAAAACTCCAGCAAAGCTAGAACTACCACTGAGTGACCTCCCAAACCTCCTGTATTGTATATCACATGTGCCTCTGATACAGAAGGTTTGGGAGGTCACTCAGTGGAAGTTCTA
The DNA here is from genome assembly GCF_019279795.1 of Protopterus annectens. Taxonomy (NCBI): domain Eukaryota; kingdom Metazoa; phylum Chordata; order Ceratodontiformes; family Protopteridae; genus Protopterus; species Protopterus annectens. The sequence goes on along the minus strand of NC_056733.1, from coordinate 481,348,455 downwards.
GATATACAAATCCAGGAAAACAGCAAAGTAGCACTGATCATTGAAATCGCTGCACCCAGTGTGATTACAGTATCGCATACACAGTCAAAAAATACTAGAATTTGCAGACAGAAAACAGAGCAATGTGGAAGAAAGATACCCAGAAAGTTCTAACAGGAGTAAGAGCAGGAGCAATGGGTCTAATGAAAAACAATTTACAGTCATACTTAGATATGCTACAAGTAACTACATAGAAGTTACAGGAGTAGTCAATTCTGGGTACATTTTCAGTGTTGCGAAGAGCACTTTTGGCCAACATCAAAGACTGAAACAATACTAACTTCATGAACTTTAATTATACCCTAAACATAGGAATGTGGTTCATTTCCATCATGGCATTAGAAATCCAAAAGACTTGGAGAAATTAAACCAGGGTATAGAATAATTATTCTTACTAACAGTAAGCCAGAGTTCAGCAAGTTCAAAATTAGGGTCATGGGGAATTGGTCTAGAGCAGTATTCTTGATAAATGTGGAGACCCCCCCCCCTTCTCCACAGTGCCACTCAGGTCTGAAAGCATGGCAGTCACTGAATCCAGGTAATGAGGAAGTGCTTTCTCTGCACTGAAACAGTCTCAGTTACAAGTCAGACAAAGATGTGTTGTAGAAGCAGGAGAACATCACAATCAGAAAGTTTGCGTTAAGACTTCTGGTGCTGAGAGCAGCAATCTTGATGTGATTAGAATCAGGCTTTGCAATGTTATTATTTACTACAATGGAATGTGCAGAAGTCAGACTTTTCTTTAAAAAAATACACTACAACAGCAGCAAGGGCTTTGGGCAATAAGTGGAATCTATGGAGTGAGAGGTGTGGACCATCTCTACTGAAGCAGGTTAGCTCACTTTCCATCTCCATCCAGATTGACACATACTGAAGCCCTCTTGAATAACTACTAAGAAATGACTTTGTGTTTGTACTTGGGCATCACTCTGTGAGCGGTAAGATTCCATTTAGCTTTTCCTTGTGATCCTGTAGCATAGGCTACAAAAAGCTGGTCAGTTTTTCTGAAAGCCTTAGTTTTATCTAAGTAGTAACGTAATTGCCTGTGAATGTCCAAAGAGTGCAGGAGTCTTTCTCCTTTGTTCTAGGGATTTGGGAAGAAGGTGGGCAAGTGAATGGTTTGGTTTAGGGCCACACTGGATACCACCTTTGGCATACAGGAAGGATTAGTTCGTAGAGACTCTGTCTTGATGAAAAATGAGGAAAGGTTCCACTGCCATTAGTGCCTGTAGCTCTGAGACTCTTCTAGCTGAGGTTATTGCTAGTAGTAGGGCAGTTTCCCATGAAAGAAAGTTTAAATCAGCTGAAAAAGCTGGTTCAAAGGGCGGCAATGTAAGCTTTTCCAGAACAAAGTTGAGATCCCAAGTAGGTGTTGGAGCTCTCCTTGGCGGTCTTAAGTTCTTAGCCCCTCTGAGGTACTGTCTTAAGAGTGGATGTGAGAATAAAAGAAGGATCCGTGCTGTAATGAGCTGAAATTGCTGAGGCGTGGATCTTAATAGATGAAAAGGAAAGTCCTTTGTGTAGCATCTCAGTTAAATATTGTAGAATCTGAGGGATGTTTGGATCAAGGGGATTTAGGCCTTTAGCCTGGTTCCAGGCGCAAAATCTTTTCCATTTGTCTGAATATGTTTTCCTGGTGCTGGGCCTCCTGGCCTCCAGAATGACATCCATAACCGCTTTGGATAAAGGTGTTGGCTGGTTGTTTAGGTAATTTGCCATGCAGCCAGGTTTAAAGTCTTGAGCTGGCTGTGTAGAATCTGACTGTCTTGCTGGGTGAGCAGGTGAGGAATTTGTGGCAAAATCCATGGTGGGCCGTGGGCCATGTTCCTTAAAATTGGATACCAATGCTGGCGTGGCCAGTCTGGTGCAACGAGTATCATTTGTGGCCTCTCTAATCTGACTTTCAGCAGTACCTTTGCTAGAAGAGGCAGTGGAGGGAAGGCATACACTGTTAATGTTTTCCAACTGAATGAGAGGGCGTCCACTTTCCAAGCTAGTGGATGGAAGATCCTTGCGCAAAAAGTTGGTGGTTGTGGGGGCTTGCAAACAGATCTATGTCTGGGCGTCCCCATCTTTGAGCTATCATTGCAAATACTTGTGGATCTAGTTTCCATTCGTGTGGATCCATGATGTTTCTGCTTAGGTCGTCTGCCAATGTGTTTTTCTTTCCTGGCAGGAATTGTGCTTGTAATTGAACATGGTAAGACAGTGCAGTGTTCCACAAGGTCATTGCTTGCCTGCATAGAGCGTAGGAATGTGTGCCCCCTTGCTTGTTTATGTACCACATGACTGTGGTGTTGTCTGTCTTTATTATTAGTTGTCCTGGGTGTAGAGGTCCTTGAAAGCTGTTAGGGCATTCTGTACTGCTAGCATTTCTTTTTGACTGATATGCAGATGCCTCTGATCTGTAGTCCATTTGCCCTGAATGCACTGCCCTGCCATGTGTGCTCCCAAGGCATAGTCCGATGCATCTGTTGTCATAGTTTGCCTGGCTGTGGGTAAGGTGAAAGGCTGACCCTTGTTGAGGTGACATGCCTGTGCCCACCATAGAAACTCATGTTGAAGGCAGGGAATGAGTGGTATCATTGTTTCCAAGCTGTGGCTGTGCTGAGTCCATACACTTTTCAGGTACCATTGTAATTTCCTCATATGCAGTTTTGAAAATGGTATTAGTAGTATGCAAGATGCCATGAATCCCAAGGCCTGCAGAATTTTTCTTGCAGGGAGTTGGGTCTTTGTTGCCATTATTTTGAAGTATTGAAACAGCTGTCGTTGCTTGTCTGGCGTGAGATAAGCCATCTGGGCCGTTGTATTCAAGCTGGCACCCAGGAATATTATGTTTTGTGAGGGCACTAGTTTTTATTTCTTTTCGTTTACTGTGTACCCTAGGCAACTTAGAAGGTGTTTGACAAATGCCAGATGCTTTAAAAGAATGTCCTTGCTTTCTGCTTGAATAAGGCAATCGTCCAGGTATGGGTATATTTGAATTCCTCTTTGTCTGCAGTATGCAATTACTGGTGCCAGGCATTTTGTGAAGACCCTGGGCGCAGTAGATAAGCCAAAGGGCAGTGCAGAGAATTGATAATGCGTTGAACCTGCAATGAAGCGGAGGTATCTTCTGCAATTTTGTCTGATAGGGACATGCAGGTATGCCTCCTTGAGGTCCAAAGTGACTAGCCAAGCATTCTTGCCCAGCATGGGAAGAAGCTGCTGTAGTGTTAGCATCTTGAATTTTGGTACTTGCAGATAGATGTTCAGAATTGAAAGATCCAGAATGGGTTTCCATGCTTTGTCCTTTCTTGGGACTAGGAAGAGTCTTGAGTAAAATCCTTGTCCTTGCTCCTGTATAGGTACCTGTCGAATGGCTCTCATGTTCATGAGAGCTGTAATTTGTTTTTGTGCCTCTGCCCATTGATTTGGTGGCAGGTTTGGCATTCCTTTGATCCTTGGTAAGGTATGAAAGTGGAATCTGTATCTTTGAGAGACAATGTTTAGAACCCATTTGTCTTTTGTGATGATGTGCCAGTTGTCTGCAAAAAATGCTAGTTTTCCTACCAAGGGAGTTGCCAGGAGAGATTTGCTTGGTAGTTTGAGGATAGAGTCATTGTGTTTGTCTTCTGCTAGCTTGGGGCCTGTCTTCTCCTCCTTTCTGGGTAGCAGAACCCCATTGGCGAGGTTTGTAAGGGCCCTGTGACTGACCTCTGCCCCTTGGGCATCTGTATTTGCCCCTCTGTGATCTGTCTGAAGCTGGAAAGGACCAGTTTTTTGTTGGCCAATTTCTGCTGAAACGAGGGGGTTGTACCTGCAAAAAATCCTTGACCGTATGCATAGACTTTGCCTTATCCTCCATTTTCTTTAAAACCTCTTCTGCTTTGACACCAAATAATACATCCTGTTTTAAAGGTGCATCCAATAATTTTGCTTTAACATGGTCAGGGAGGGTTTGTTCTTTTAACCAAGCATGTCTACGTATGACAGAGCCAGTAACAGCTGCTCTACAGGAAGCTTCCAATGAATCAAATCCGCATTGTAAAGTATGTTTGCCACCTGTTCAGCTGCATGCAACAGATCCTGCATTTCCTTGAATTCAAGCTGTTCAGAATGTGTGCTCATTTTTTGTTTTAACTGAGACATTAGGAATTGTTGACATTTCAACATGTGAAACTGGCAATTTAATGCTCTCATAGCCAGAGTTGCTAAGGTGTATATTTTCTTTCCCCATCTATCTAGGGCTCTGGAATCCCTTTCAGAGGGCACAGGATTTTTAGCCATAGAAGCTTTTGCTCCCTTAGGACCCTGGGAAATTGTTTCTGGGTCAGCTACAGGGCTTTTATAAAGGAATTTGTGAGAGTCAGGTACTCTGTAGTATCTGTCTGGTTTGGCTGGAGCAGGGGGTAGAGAGTCTGGATTTAAACTAGACTCCAAATAAACATCATCCATAATATCTAAAACAGAAGGGATAGCAAGAGGTCTGTGCTGGGGTAGTAAAAGGAACTCTCGGAGCCTTTTCTTAGAATCTGAGTAATCCTGTCCTTCCCAGTGGAAATGTTCCCTCATAGTATGTAAAGTTTCCCCAAAAGAGTAGTCTTCAGGGGGAGATGCCGAGGGAATAGAGTCTTCAGCATCAGAATCTTCATAAGGTGGAAAAGTGCAATCCTGTTCCTCAGAAGAATCTGAGGAGAGAGAAACTTGGTCAAAGGATGCATAATCCTTCTCTTGACTTGGTCTTTTATCAGGAGGGGGATGGGAACCCCCTGATAAGGGTAATCAAATCTTCAGCCATCTTTAAGCATCTGTTTCTTAGGCATGGGACCTTGAACTGTAGACTGATGTACAGTTTTCTTAGGTTTTAAAGGAGTTTTAAGCTTAGCATGGTGAGTGTAGTCGGTCTGAAGACACCTTCTGCAACCGAAGGTGTTTCCACTGCACCGGTGTCTAGCTCTGCTCCGGTACAGGTAGATGGCTGCGTCGGCCTAGTAGACTCCGCTTGGGAATTCGCAGCTGTCTGGGGTTCCAGTTCTGCGGTCGTCAGGGGCTGCGTAGGCACCTCACGGAAAACCGGCGACAGGCCCAGCTGAGGCCTCGGGGTCTGGCTTATTCCTAGGCTGCCTGCCCTTATCCTTGCGTTTTTTATGAATGGCGGTAGTCAGCTGCTCCAACGGCATGATATAATTACATTTCTGGGCCTAGGCAAGGAATACAAAAGGAGTGGAAGTCCTTATGAGGTATTTGCTTCCCACAAGAAATGCAATTGTTAACTTTTTCTGACATCAGACTGAGGCAAGAAAATGTTCCCCAACGGGGTACTTAGCTTTACTGAAGACTTCGGACTGAAATTCAAAACGAAAATGTCAGGTGTCGGCCGACCGGCACTTGCGAACTGCTTCTGCTTCGGGCACCGCGCGGCAAGAAAGACTGAAGAAAATGGCGTCAGATGCCACTTATATACCCCTGGCGCACTGACGTCAGGGAAGAAGTGACAGCCACCGACGCCGGACCAAGACTTTGGAATTCGGACCGACTGCGGGACCATCTGACGGCAGGATAACCCAAGTGTGATGACTGCAGCAGGGTAACACGATGAACATCAGGATAGAGCAATGGATATACAAATTAAGGGGAAACCAGTGGAACAGGAAGCAACAGGTCAGGTGCCATATCAAGATATTTTGGAGCCTTCCACAGGAAATCAGTATAAAAGTTCACTTGAAGCTAGACAGAAAGGAAAGGAACAGGAAACTGTGGAAACTCTGATTAAGTCAATGTTGAGTAGTGATAGACCAGTGATTTTCCATATGACAAAACAACAGATGACACAGGATGAAATTGAAGAGAATGTGCCACAAGAAGATGTTATAGAAATTTCTATTGAATGCCCGCAGGAAATGGAAAACAAGAGATGTGCCCTCAGTATGGAAGAAAAGGAGTTAAGAGAAGAGTTGCTTGATTTAATAGATAAAGACAGATATATCAAGATCAATGAGAGAAATAGACTGCAGAAGTTTAATAAAACCCCAAAAGTCAGAAGCTTGATAAAACAAATGAACACAGTAATTAGGACTGTCCACAGAGATCCATACGATATAACAGAAGTAAACAGAATATATTACTGTGCTGCTAAATTAGTAACTGATAAAATTCTACCACAGGAACATAGGGTAGTGAGGGAAGTGTGGGGGGGGGGGTGAAAGCGAATATCATCATGGAAATATAGAATAGAGAAAACTATAAAGCAGCTAAGACAAGAAGTGTCATTGTTAGAAGATTATAGAAGAGGGAACACATCAACAAAAATATTTAGAAAGATAGATGTGATAAAAGCAATGTGCAGTATTAGAACAGACCAGGATCTATTATGTACTATTGGAGATAAACTAAAAATTTCAAAACAGGCGGGAAGATACGAAGATAAATATAAGGGAAAAGCACAAAATAAGCAATTTACTGATGACCCAAAAAAGTTTTATAGAGAATTGGGAAATAAGGTAAAAGGAAGTGACAGACCGCCGAAAAAAGAGGAAGTAGATACACTTTGGAGAAGTATCTATGAAGATCCTGTGGAACATAACAAAGATGCTAAATGGACAGAAGAAGTAAAAGAAAGAAAAAGAAGTTTAAAGGTACAGGATATGAAATGGGATGAAATAACAGCCAGAGAAATTGAAACAAAGTTGAAAAAAGCCTCCAACTGGAAAACCCCAGGCCCAGATGCAGTACCTAACGTTTGGCTTAAAGTATTAACTTCTTTACATGACGATCTAGCCATGAGTAAGAACAAGAAGTTATGTACTCACCATAACATTCGATGCATGTAGTCCATCTCGCCTCACATTCTTACCCGTGGGTTCGGAGCCGAATATCGGCTCTGACTCGGCCAACTTTTCTACCTCGAAGTCTTCTATTGACTGGGCTAAGCAGGTATTCCATGCTGCACTGCTCCATATCCCCAGATCTAGTTTGCTGCAAGTACTCAGTCATACCCCATGCATACACAACCTCCAGGTAAAAAAGGAATAAGCCAAAGGTAAAGGGAACTCTGTAAATAGGAACCTAACCTCCAGATCCTCCAGGAAGGGGGAAGGTGGGAGGGTAAGTAGGAATGTGAGGCGAGATGGACTGCATACATCGAACGTTATGGTGAGTACATAATTTCTTGATGTTATGTAGTCCAATCTCACCTACATTCTTACCCGTGGGACAGCGTCCCTAGCACCTACATCCTGGGTGGCTCATAGAAAAATACTCCTGAGTACTGTGGAACCAAAGGACGACCTGCCCCTAGATATCACATCCAATTTGTAATGAGAAACAAATGTGTGAGAAGACCAAGTAGCTGCAGCACATATATCATCCATCGATAATCTAGCTTGATAGGCTGTAGATGTAGAGACAGCCCGAGTAGAGTGAGCCTTGACTTGAAACGGCAGGTCTTTACCTCCTGCGGAGTATGCGAAAGAGATGCAACTGGATATCCATCTGGATAGGGTGATTTTGGAGACGGGACCCAATTTTACTGTCCGAAAAGGAGACAAATAGTTGATCAGACTTCCGGATATCTTTTGTTCGGTGCAGATAAAAACGTAACTGTCTGTGAACATCCAACTGATGAAATTTAAATTCTGCCTTGTTTGAAAAATGGGGAAAGAATACAGGCAACTCAATAGATTGATTAAGGTTAGATACGGAAGCCACTTTAGGAAGGAAAGAAGGGTTTGGTCTGAGAGAAACCCTATCCTTATGGAAGATCAAATATGAAGGTTTGATAGAAAGGGCTTGAATTTCTGAAACTCGCCTGGCTGACGTGATTGCTATTAAAAAGGCTGTTTTCCAGGTCAAAAATTTCAAATCGCAGGTAGCTGAAGGCTCGAAAGGCGGTGAAGTAAGGGCTTGTAGAGCAAAATTGAGATCCCAGGGCATGATAGGTTCGGAGACCGGGGGATGAAGTAATAGAGTACCTTTCAGGAAGGCCTTACAGAGTCTGTGAGCCATGAGACTAGGCTCATTAGCAACATGAAAATTAGAGATCGCTGCCAAATGAACTTTTATGGTAGCTGACGCAGAACCCTGATGGAAAAGCATAGACAAAAACTCCAAGACTGAAGCAATCGGGGCTGTGTAAGGATCAATTCCTTGGGTATGCGCCCAAACAGAAAACCTCTTCCATTTGCTAGAATAAATCTTCCTCGTACAGGGCTTATGAGAGGAGGATAAAATGTGAACTACCTCCGGTGAAAAATGAAGCCTAACTAACGATGGAAGTGGAGTAGCCAGGCTGTCAAACGGAGGGTCATCAGGGAGGGGTGGAACTGTCCCGACATGTGTGTCAGTAAGTCTGGTTGAGGGTCCAGAATCCAAGGAGTGTCCACAATGTATGGTTGAAGAAAGGGGAACCAGACTTGGCGAGGCCAGTGTGGAGCAATCAGAATCATTCTTCTTCCCAAGGATTGCGCTTTCTGAATCACCTTTGACAGCAAGGGAAACTAAGGGAAAGCATAAAGCAGACCGGAGGGCCAATCATGAACTAGAGCGTCCCTGGGTGACTCCCCCTGTGGAGGGATCAGCGTGAAGTAGCTGCTGCATTTGGCATTGAGGGGGCTGGCAAAAAGGTCGCAGCAAGGCTGACCCCATCTGATGAAAATTCGTTCTGCAACTAAATGATTCAGGGACCACTTGTAAGGCATCAGAATAGCTCTGCTTAGCCTGTCCGCTATCACATTGGACTTCCCCGGAATGTGCGTTGCCACCAGAAACCGTTGGGAAGATGCTGCCCACCGCCACACTCGCATGGCCTCTCTGTACAGGGGGTAAGATCTGGTTCCCCCCTGCTTGTTTAGATACCACACTACTGACATGTTGTCCGAGTGTATTGCAATTGTGCCTAGAGGCAGAAAGCTCTGAAGTGCTTGCAACGCAAGCAGCACCGCTCTCATCTCTAGGACGTTAATATGCAGATGTATCTCGTGATCCTGCCAAGTGCCTTGGACCGTCCTGCCAAGATAATGCCCCCCCACCACATCTGGGAGGCGTCCGTGGTCACTGTGGCAACCGGGATGGGTGGAACAAAGGGTTTTCCCCTGTCCAAATTGTTGGTGCAAAGTCACCAATTGAGATCCTGTTTGCATCTGTCCGTGAGCAAAATGGGGTGAGAAAGTGGAAATTTCTGGAGAGACCATTGAACAAAGAGGAGCCATTGGAGAAGTCTCATGTGTAATCTCGCTAGAGGGACAAACATAATTGTCGCTGCCATGGTCCCGAGGAGTTGAAGAACCCATTTTGCCTTCGCTTTCTTCAAGGGCATCAGGGTGTGAATCTGTTGCTGTAAGACTCTGATCCTTTCCTGCAGTAAAAATGCTCGCATTCGAATGGTGTCTAATTCTACGCCTATAAAGGTGACATGCTGTGAGGGCAACAAGGCAGATTTTTCATAATTTAGTGTTATGCCCAACTGTTAACACAGAGTGATGGTAGCGTCTCTGGTTTGGATTAGTAGATGCCTGGTGGGGGCGGTAAGGAGCCAGTCGTCCAGATACGGAAACACTTGGAATCCTTGACGCCTCAAGTGAGCAGTCACCACCGCCATACACTTGGTGAACACCCTGGGGGCTGTGGTGAGACCAAAGGGCAGGGCTCGAAACTGGAAATGACTGGCTCCCAGCTGGAAGCGTAGGTAACTCCTGGATGCCCTGTCCATTTTGACATGGTAGTAAGCATCCTTGAGGTCGATAGGGTACATCCGTACCTCCTCTCCCAACAATGGGAGAACCAATTGTAGTGTGACCATATGGATCTTGGACTTCTATACGTAGTTGTTCAGTTGGCTGAGATCTAATATGGGTCACAGGTCCCCTGTTCTTTTCAGCACCAAAAAGAATCTTGAGTAAGTCCCTAATCCGACTTGGTCTGAGGGGACACGCTGGATGGCTCCTTTTACAAGCAGCTTTGAAACCTCTGAGGCTGCTTGATCCCTTTGACTGGGTGGAACGTCCGGGATTTTTCTGACTGAAGGGGGGGGTCTGACGTAAACGGAATGACATAACCTCCAGAAATTATTCTTAATACCCATCGGTCCTGGGTGATGCTTTTCCAGGCTTCCGGATACAATGAAATTCGACCCCCGACTGGCTCCGGATAAGCACAGCTGGGCACTCCCTCAGGAATGAGAGTAGGGAGAGCCGCAAAAGGAATCACGGTCTCCCAAATTGTGGGGGCCCCCTCTGCCTCTAGGGCGGCGTCTCCCTGAATAACCTCCCCCTCCTCTGCCTCTGGAGGGGGACTCACCTTGTGCTGCAGGAAAAAACCTCTGTGATTTTTTGAACCACATCTTCCCACCCCGCTGGGCCTTGGGGTAAGGCCTAGAGGGAAGGGAAAAATGGACCCCTACGGCAGACAGGGTCTTTCCTTCTTGTTCGCACCTGGTGAGGGTGTCTTTCACTTTGGTTCCGAAAAAGGAAGAACCATCAAAGGGGGCATCAGTGAAAGAAGACTTGAAGGCCTCCGCGAAATGACAAAGGTGCAGCCAGGCTTGCCTTCTAAGGGCGACTCCTGAACTTGCTGCCCTGCTCGCTCCATCGGCTGCATATGAGATGAGCCGCATGGAGGAGTTGACAATGGAATTGAGGGTAGACACCTGGGCATTAACCGTCTGGGCTACCACCCCAGGGACGTTACCCGCAAGAGTATCTCCCAACTCCTTGAGGAGATCTCTCTGGAGCCGAGTGAAATGAGATAGTTCAGTGACCGTAAGGCAAAGGTCACTGACGAGAGGGTACGCTTCCCGTACCGGTCCATGGTCCTAGACTCCTTGTTAGGAGGATGGATGGAGGAAGAAGTCTCTGCTACTTCCTTCTGAGTGGCCGTCGCCACCACCATAGCATCCACAGGGACCCCTTTAGACAGAAACTCCTTACCTGGGGGAGTGGAAAGAAACTTGCTGGGACGCCTGGGTACGGGCTCCACAGAATCAGGGTTCTCCCACACCCTCCGACAAATAAGATCTAGGAGCTTGTCGAAGGGTGGGGACACCCAGGAGGCGGAGGGCTGAGCACCAAAGGCCTTAAGGAAAACAGACTCCTCCTCGGAGGGGGGTTTGGACGGCCAGTCACCTCTTTGTTTCAGCATCTCCAGGATGTCGGAGAAGGAAACATCATCAGAGGATGACTTGGGGGACCCCTCCGATTCCTCGAGGTCAGTATCAGAGGTGAGACACTCATCCTTACATATTATCTGCAATTATACAGAGCTGAGTATATATTTTTTTGGTTATAGAGTTTAATTGTTGCTTAGATCTGTGTTGAAACTGTTGTCTCACTGTTCTGAGAGACTGATCGGTAAATATACGAGCTGAGAATATTTTTTTGGTTTTAAAGTTTGTACTGTTAGTTTTTGCTTAGATCTCTGTTGAAACTGTTGTCTGACTGTTCTGAGAGACAGATCGCCAATATACAGAGCTGAGAATATTTTTTTGGTTTTAAAGTTTGCACTGTTAGTTTTTGCTTAGATCTCTGTTGAAACTGTTGTCTCACTGTTCTGAGAGACTGATCGGCAAATATACAGAGCTGAGAATATTTTTTTGGTTTTAAAGTTTGTACTGTTAGTTTTTGCTTAGATCTCTGTTGAAACTGTTGTCTGTTCTGAGAGACTGATCGGCAAATATACAGAGCTGAGAATATTTTTTTTGTTTTAAAGTTTGTACTGTTAGTTTTTGCTTAGATCTCTGTTGAAACTGTTGTCTCACTGTTCTGAGAGACTGATCGGCAAATATACAGAGCTGAGAATATTTTTTTGGTTTTAAAGTTTGTACTGTTAGTTTTTGCTTAGATCTCTGTTGAAACTGTTGTCTCACTGTTCTGAGAGACTGATCGGCAAATATACAGAGCTGAGAATATTTTTTTGGTTTTAAAGTTTGTACTGTTAGTTTTTGCTTAGATTCATAGATTCATAGATTAGTACTAAGCTAACTGCCCTTGCAAGCCATTTTAAGCCTAGCCAGTTATCCCTTGTGAGACTCAAACCCTGCACCTTGCTTTTGTAAGGCAAACACCTTAACCATTAGGCCACCCTCCCAACCCTAATAAAGTACAGTTTTGTACCTACCATAAATGTAGATGTTCGAGGATTCCATTGCTGCAGTCCTTACTATTGGGTATAGTCCGCATCCAGTCGGCCCGAATACCAGAGTATAAGGCTGACGTCGGTCAGGGCGCATTAGACTGACGTCAGTACGTCAGGGTACTAATGCGCATGACCGGCGTCATATCCTCAGTCTTTTCTTGCCCCAGATGCCAGAAGACCCTAAAAAGACAAGGCCCAAAATACCTGCACCAAAACATGAACAATATATACAAAAATATAAGCAGGGAAACTCACCTACACAACCACCCCTAAACACAGAGGGGAAGGAGGGAGGGTAAATTGGACTGCAGCAATGGAATCCTCGAACATCTACATTTATGGTAGGTACAAAACTGTACTATGTTCTTCGTTTTCCATTGCTGCAGTCCTTACTATTGGGTAGAATCCCAAAGCAGAGGTAAGGAGGCTGGCAAATCATAAAGAAGCAGGAGCTGACAACATGCCTTGCAAAACAGCTGTGGCAAAACCAGCCCTAGACTTAGAGTAGATAGGAAGGTGATAATGCTTAGAGAAAGTATGCACTGAACTCCAAGTAGCTGCTTCCAAAATATCCTTAGTTGCCACCCCGTAGAAATGCTGTTGAAGTGGCAGTAGCCCTAGTGGAATGAGGCCTAATCCCAGCTGGAACCTCCTTGCCATGATGGGAATAACAAAATGCAATGCAAAAGCCAATCCACCTAGAAATAGTTTGTTTTGACACAGGCTTGCCCTGCGAACTCAAAGCAAAGGAAACAAACAATTGCTGAGACTGCCTAAAATCCTTAGTCCTGCTTAAGTAATAACGCAATTGCCTGTGTACATCTAAAGTATGCAAAATCTTTTCCCCTTTATTTTGGGGGTCTGCATAAAAAGTAGGCAAATGAATAGTTTGGTTTAAAGCCACACTAGAAACCACCTTAGGCATAAAGGAAGGATTAGTACGTAATGATACCCTATCCTTATGGAAAATCAAAAAGGGCTCGACTGCCATAAGGGCCTGCAACTCAGACACCCTTCTTGCAGAAGTAATAGCCAACAAAAAAGCAGTCTTCCATGACAAATATTTCAATTCAGCAGTAGCCGAGGCTCAAAAGGTTGTAGAGTAAGTTTTTCCAACACAAAATTGAGATCCCAAGCAGGAGTAGGAGCTCTACGTGGGGTCTTATATTTTGCCCCTCTAAGAAACTGCTTGAACAAAGGATGCGAAAATAATGGTGGGTCACAATCATAGTGAGCTGAGATTGCTGCAGCATGAATCTTAATGGAAGAGAAGGACAGACCCTTGTCCAGTAACTCAGTAAGATATTGAAGAGCCATACTCAAATTAGGCTCAGAAATCTCCAAATACTTTGCTTTACTCCAAAATAAAAATCTCTTCCATTTTGCTGCGTACACTTTCCTTGTACTAGGTCTTCTAGCTTCCCTAATCACATTTAAAACTCGTTGAGGAAGTTGAGACCTGCTGTGTTTCAACACAGAATATGCCAGGCTGTCAGATGAAGAGAGTGAAGCTTGACATTGAGCAGACGACCGTCCTGCTGGGATAACAGATGTGGAATCAAAGGTTAAGGCCATGGAGGCTTCTTTACCAGACTCCGTAGTAGAGGGTACCAGTGTTGCCGAGGCCAATCTGGAGCTATCAAAATCATCCTTGGCCTGCCCTGTCTGACCTTTAACAGTACCTTTGGAAGAAGAGGCAGAGGCGGAAAGGCATACACATGAAGGTTTGTCCAACTGAAAGACAGAGCATCCACTTTCCAAGCTGTGTGATGAAACCCCTTTGTGCAAAACTGTGGCAGCTGGTGGTTTAGTGGAGAAGCGAACAGATCTATGTCTGGAGTTCCCCAAGACACTGTCAATTTCTTGAGATACCATTGTAACTTCCTCATATGCAGTTTGGCATTGGGAAGCACCAGAATACAAGATGCCATGAACCCTAATGCTTGTAGGACTGTCTCTGCAGTCAGCACGGACTGATGAGATAGTTGATGGAAGTAAAGTGATAGACTCCTTTGTTTGTCCGGGGTTAAAAAGGCCATCTGGGCTGCTGTATTCAGTCTCACACCCAGAAAGCACACGTCTTGAGAGGGTACTAGACTGGACTTTATTTCGTTCACAGAATACCCTAGGCATCTTAGCACTGCTATAAGATATTCCAGATGCTGTAGAAGGTCTTCCTTTTCTTGAGCCAGAATCAGGCAGTCGTCTAAATAAGGATAGATTTGAAGTCCTTGTAGCCTGAAGTAAGCTATCACTGGAGCCAGAACCTTTGTGAATACTCTGGGCGCAGTAGATAAGCCAAAGGGCAATGCAGAGAACTGATAATGAGAATCTCCAGCTCGAAACCGCAGAAACTTCCTGTAACTTAGCCTGATAGGCACATGAAGGTAAGCTTCCTCGAGATCTAAAGTTACCATCCAGTGATCTTTGCCCAGCAGGGGTAAAAGCTGTTGTAACGTCAACATCTTGAACTTGGGAATGTCCAGATAAGTGTTGAGGAGAGATAAATCCAAAAGCAGTCTCCACGTGTTCCCCTTCTTTGATACTAGGAACATGCGAGAATAAAATCCTAGGCCCCTTCCTGATACAGGGACTGGCTGAATGATGTCCAACACCCATCTGTCTTGAGTAATTAAACCCCTCCTATCTAACGCCCTTGCCTCTTTGTCAGTGGGAACAGGATTTTTAACCACAGAGGCCTTAACACCTTTAGGCCCCTGAGAAACAGTTTCTGGGTCCGCCCTAGGACTCTTAAACAAATACTTATGAGCTTCGGGCACCCTATAGTACCTATCAGGTTTAACAGGAGCAGGAGGCAAAGAATCAGGGTTCAGGGAAGCCTCTGCAAAAACATCTTCCACCACATTCAACACAGGAGGTATAGCTAAGGGCCTATGCTGGGGTAAAAACAAGAATTCCCTAAGCCTCTTCCTGGAATCAGAGTAATCCTGGCCTTCCCATTTAAAGTGCTCCCTCATGGAATGCAGAGTCTCTGAAAATGAAAAATCCTCAGGAGGAGAAGCCGAAGGAGTGGCATCATCCACATCAGAATCAGAATAATGAGGATACTCCTGCAAATCTTCCGTAGAAGACTCAGAAGCCCCTGAACCCTGTTCAAAACTGTCAAACTCTGGTTCCACTCTAGGCCTCTTATCAGGAGGGCCCATAGAACCTCTAATCATAGTAATCAAATCTTCTGCCATTTTAAGCATATGTTTCTTAGGTACAGAACCCGAAAGGCTAGGAGAAGCCCCTACTGAAGCTGAAGTTGGCCTACCTCTAAAAGAAGTTTTGGTAACAGAAGGAGAGGCTCTAACTACTGTGGGAAAAGAGGGAAGAATAGTTACCTGAGAAGCCCCCTCAGCCTGGCCTGCCTCCTGAGAGGATACATCCTGTAACAGTAAAGTTTCTGCCTGAGACTCCAGAGAAACTCCTGGCAAAACCTCTGGCTCCACTGAGCCACCTAAAGAACCGACGTCCGGGACTGCCGGTTCATCAACCCTAGGCTTCGCTGTTTTGTCCTTGCGCTTCTTGGACGAAGCGGGCGTCGGAGCATCCGACGGCATTTTATAATTGCAACGCTTCCCAAACACTAATCTGGCACAGTCTAACCTCCTCTTAATAGTGCGTTTGTTAAACCGAGCACAAGAGCGGCAACCAACAACGTCGTGCTCAGGCCCTAAACAAGGTATACACAATGTATGGTAATCCCTATGAGGTATTTGTTTCCCACAAGAAATACAGTTATTCACTTTTCTGACATCCGGTTAAATACTGAGGCAAGAAAAACAAAAATGTTCCCCAGCGGGTACTTAGCCAACTCTGATTCGGTCTGAAACTCCGGTTTCGAAATATTTCAAACGCCAACCTGCACTCGCAAAACTGCTTCTGCATCGGACCACGGCAAAAAGACTGAGGATATGGCGCGGTCATGCGCATTAGTACCCTGACGTACTGACGTCAGTCTAATGCGCCCTGACCGACGTCAGCCTTATACTCTGGTATTCGGGCCGACTGGATGCGGACTATACCCAATAGTAAGGACTGCAGCAATGGAAAACGAAGAACATCAACCCCTTCCAGGATTAGAACCCGTAACCATGTACACCATCCTCAGAGTAACCTACCCCTAAGCTACCGGAGATGTACCTCTCTGTTGAAACTGTTGTCTCACTGTTCTGAGACACTGATCGGCAAATATACAGAGCTGAGAATATTTTTTTGGTTTTAAAGTTTGTACTGTTAGTTTTGCTTAGATCTCTGATGAAACTGTTTTGTCTCACCCACCATCCCTATTTTTGGTTTGTTTAAATTTGGTGGCTTTTGCAGTTGCCCGCCCCACTGTAGATTTGATCTGGGACACTCCCCCAGTCCCATCTCTTTACCACATTCTACCTAATAAACTCTTTCTGCACTTGCTTTTAGTCTTTTTTAATTTAATTGCATTTTTAAACTGTGTTTGGTCTAATATTGCTGCATACTCAAGTGTGCTAGCTTGCACTGCATGTGAATTGCTTTTTACTACTGTTTTTGCTACTTTTCTGTAAAAAAATACAAAAAAAAAAAACAAAACTGTAAGCCTGTTTCCTACCTTTCCTGTAACTAGTGTTCCAGATACAGATTTGCTGTATCCAGGACTGCATGTAAGCTTCTGAGTCCCCCAAGCCTTTCTGTGTTGGAGGGAAGCCTTCTAGCTTATCAGTGGGAGTGGTAAGCACTAGGTAACCTGTCTACCACATAAGTAGTGGTTCTGGTCCAGAATTTGTAGTTATTGGCCGTTTGGGCAATCTCTTCCATCCCTCTCAACTTTCTGATTTGAAAGCCTGTATTTGCACTTGTTTCTGTCCTGTAACTCCTCTAGTACAGATACAGATTCTTAGTTTTAGCACTTAAATTTGCCCGTTCATGCTCAGCACTTGTTCAGAACTTGTAAGCACTAAATAAGCTACTAATTACTCTAGCACTCTATCTTCCTCATTACCTAGAGGAAAACAGTTTTGTACTTACTTTTCTCACTTGCTTAGAGAAAAACAGCTCTTGTACTCACTTTCCTCACTTATCTAGAGGAAAAACCCTGCAACTCTCTTTTTGCATGGTCTTGCGCACAGAGCAGCATCGGGCAGTTGGGGTATACTATTCCCGGCCCCACAAAGTCTGCGCTGTAAATTTTCCCTTAGAACTTAGGCAAGCCTCAACTCAAGTGCTTCAGATCAGCTGCTCTTATTGCAGCACTTGCAAAACAGAAATCAGCACTTGTCCTAATCTCCTAGACAGCACTATTATTCTCCAAATTTCCTAGACAGCACTATTATAATATAGCATAAGACCCCCGATCATCCACAGGACTTAAGTTCAATTTACTCTTCAAAGCATGTCCAGAGGTCAACTTCAGGTGTACTCTCCAGTTCATCTGGTGGAATTGGGCATCCTGAGGTAATGTCACAACTGCCTCATGTATACAAACAACTCTCTCCTCTTACCTCTAGACACAAACATTTGTGACAGATGCAAATACACAGCCAGACTGGAGGCTAAGCGCTCTCAACCCATGACTGTAACAGACAGTCAAGAGGATAAGGGACACACTTGCATCACACCACCTGTCACACATGAATCTACAAAATAAGCACCGACAAAACATACACATAAATACACAAAAACATATTCGGAGGCATTAGGTACCAATCTGAAAAAGAAACAGTGCCCTCCAAAGCAGACAAGCAAGCAACCTGCACCCCCAAACACAAGCCAGAAAACACATAATTCACCTCAGCAGTGTGCCTCACAACAGCCCTTAAGGCAAAACACCATACCTAACACGCTAGTAATAGGAGACTCTATAGTAAGGCACACGGATGTTCCACTCACCAGGCTGAACAAGGAGAAGGTTACTGTCAGCTGCCTGTTGGGTGCTCGGATCCGCCACATAACACAAGCACTTAGGTCACTCCAGAACAAGTGCAAGTATGACGCTGTCATTGTACATGCTGGTGTGAATGATCTAAGACCTACCTCCCTGGACTACATGAAGAGAGACATTGAGGAGCTCTCTGATCATGTAGCCCAAGCTGGTATGACCCTGACCTTGAGTAGCATACTACCTTCACCTAGAATGATACCACAATACAAAGACAAAATGATCAATTTCAACAATTGGCTAAGCTTCTGGTGTCATTCTAAGGGGATCCAGTGTATATCTGCCTGGGATGACATGATAGACAAGCCTCGCTGTTTTGCCAGAGATACGTTGCACCTGTCACACCTAGGTTTTCGAATACTGGCCAAGGCTCTTGCCGTCCCCATAGTGCCTTTTTTAGGCAAGGCTCAAAGGACAAACCAACCACCGTAACCAGCACAGGTAACCAAAAACTAAGGGTAATGCTACTCAACGCCAGAAGTCTCAATCTCAAAATGCACACACTCGAGGCTCTCCTCAGCATGGAGAAAATCAATGTTTGTGCAGTGACGGAAACCTGGTTCAAGGCTCAAGAGAGCACCCCAGCACTGCCAGGTTACAATTCATATCATACCTTCCGGCCTCAGTTACCGGATCGCAGTACAAAGGGCGGAGGTGTATCCATATTCATCAAGGATACCCATATCTCCAGGTTAGTAGCGCAGCATGATGCCCCAGAGATCATCCATGCACAACTATCAGCAGGCAAAACCACATTTCAAGTCGTAGCCAGTTATAGATCGCCCACCATGTCCCAAGATGCTCACTCTACATTCCTTGAGACATTGGAAAATATAAAGGTCCTACCCAACACCATAATCTTGGGTGATTTCAACTACCCTGGTATAAACTGGGCGAACTACCAATGTTCCAACTCCTATGCTCAGCGATTCATAGAATTTATAAATTCAAATGCCCTTGAACAACTAGTATGTTCCCCCACTAGAGGGGACAACATATTGGATTTAATCATCACAAATATGGGCGCCCACTGTACCACACCCGTTATCACTCCCTCCTTAGTCAGATCCGACCACAAACTGATAACCCTGGACATCCTCACCCCTCCACCTCCCCCAGTCAAAAAAAACATAGTCAAAAACCTTTCCAAAGCAAACTTCAAACTACTTGCATCCGAAGTGGAAAGCTTCACTATTCCCCTGCAGAAGGATAATGATATCCAGGATGCGGAATCCTACACCAAGGCACTCTATATGCATCTTCAGGATTGCATGGACCGTGCTATCCCAAATAAAACCAAGACTCCTTCCTCAAGCAAGAAGAAACCAGTCTGGTGGACCCCGGCCATAAGCAAACTTTACAATAAAAGGAGGAGACTTAAAGGCCAAATCTCAAGTAGAAAAATCATCCGTGATCAGCATTAGTAAGAAATTGAGGGCCCTCATCAAGTCATCTAAAGCTAATTTTGAAAAGAAAGTTGCCAAGGATAACCATAAGCCCTTCTATGGCTACGTCAAAAACCTAAATGGCAACGCTCAGGTCTGTTATGAGCTAGTATAAAATGGAACAAAATACACTGACCCTTCTGACATTGCCAACATCTTGGCTGACAGGTTCAGTGCAAATCCCCCCCCCCCCCCCCACCTACACGGCCAATTACCATTCCAGGGGATTGTGTAAGTCCAATTATTACTGATACATTGGTTAACAAGGCTCTATCTAAAGCTAAAAACACTGCCTCCATGGGACCAGATGGTGTCCCAGGATGTGTCATACGCGAGCTCCAAAAGGAATTAACCCCACATCTTAATACCCTGTTCAGTCTCAGCCTCTCCACAGGATATGTGCCCAGAGAATGGCGCACGGCAACGGTGGTCCCGCTACACAAGGGTGGGGCCACAACTGACCCTGGGAACTACCGACCAATAAGCCTGACCAGTCTGATCTGTAAGGCTATGGAGCGAATCATTATGGAACTCATAAATGGGAGAGATTGGGAACCTCCAGTCGCTGGACCCCACACAGTTCGGCTTCGTCAAGGGCAGATCATGCCTCCTGAACCTGGTGGATTTCTTTGAGACAGTTACTCAGGCTATAGATAAGGGAAAGGAGGTACACACGGCTTACCTTGACCTTGCTAAAGCATTTGACACCATTCCCCATTCGGGTATTATTGATAAGCTCACTAGCCTGGACATAAACCCTTACGTCACAAGATGGATCGCAAGCTGGCTCTCAGACAGATCCCATAAAGTAAGAGTAGCGGGATCTATGTCCGAATCCACACCAGTAATGAGTGGTGTGCCTCAGGGCTCTGTCCTGGGGCCCCTCCTGTTTGGCATATACTTCTCAGAAGTACAGGCAAGCACGGAAGGGCTGTGGCTGACAGTTTGCGGACGACTGCAAACTGGGTGCTATAACAGAGTCTCCGGCCAACATGGAGATCCTCCAGAAGGGCCTAAATGAGACTGATGCATGGTGTCAAAGCCATGGTCTCAAGCTAAATGCAAAAAAATGCGTAGTAATCCCCTTTGGAAAAAACAGAGTACCCGCAAACTACAACATAGGAGGTAATCCCCTGAAATCTGAATTAGAAATGAGGGATCTAGGGACCAAAGTAGATAGCCAGCTTTCCTTTGATAACCATGTTGCCAAAGTGGTTAGAAAATCCTTCTATGTGACCCATTTGATCATGAAAGGGTCCGCATCAAGATCTAAGGATGTAATGGTGCCCCTCTACTCGTCCCTCATCAGACCCATTATTGAGTACAATGCACCAATTGGAATGTACCTGGCTGGACATCTCCAGCAACTGGAGAGAACACAGAGGTACCTCACCAAGAGAATTACTGGCCTCAAACAGTTGCCCTATGCAGCACGATTGAAAAAGCTAAGACTGTTCTCTGTTGCATACCGCTTTCTCAGAGGCGATCTCTGTCTAACGTACAGAGTCATGTCGAACCCAGAAATGTTGAACATGTTCCATCTTAGCAAAACCAAATCTACTCGAGCTACACGCTCTAGGGATATAAACCTCAACACAACAATGAATAGAACATGCTGGAGGGATAGATTCCCTTCGCAGAGACTTCCCTTACTATGGAACAGGGTCCCGATCTACATAAGACAGAGCCCCTCACTATCACTCTTCAAGAGGAACCTTGATGAGTGGATGGGTAACAAAGTTCACACCGGGGATCACACCAACAGCGCTGCTAGATAGGGGCCAAGGGTACTAGCTGCTAATACAAGGGTCTCGGGAACTACTAAAGGGGAGGCGAATACCGCACAACGTAGCTGGGCTAATATATGCCTTCGGGCAGATAGCTCAGTACCAACCTATGAACCTATCCTGGGAGTCTATGTGCTTCCTCTTGCATGTCTTCTTTCTAGGGGGCTCCTCAGGCACAAACTCTGAAGGGCCCTCAGAAACTTGGGGCCACTCGTGGGGGTATCCTTAGGCCTTGGTGCTCTGCTGTCTACAGATAGGTGGTGATCAGAGGCTCTCACCGGAGTGGTAGGGGACAGAATGACCGACCCGCATGATGTAGCTGACGATCTGGCCAGCGCGGTCCGCATGGCCTCAAAGGCAGCCACCCCCCCCCCCCGAGTCTGAGGACTGGCCAGCCTCCGAGACCAAGACAGGAGTCGGGGTCCCTCGAGCCGAGGCACCGAGAGGAAGACTCGGAACCGAAACATGTTCCGAGTCGTGCCCCTCGGGCCCGACTGAAGAACCTCGAGTCCCGAACCCCGAGGACGGAGCCAACGTCGGTACTGATTGGCCCGGAAGGGCCATCGGAGCAGACCCAGGAACATCACATGGCACGGAACACTCTGGCTTCGAAGACAGAGATGCATTCGGAGGAGGAATGATCAAAGAAGGGGTCGGGACAGGCTCTGGAGCAGACTGGGCCGGAACCGAAAACAATTTCGCCAAAACCGGTGACTGGAGGAGCCTCTGCACCACCCTATCAACATTCACATCAGAAAGGGTCCTGGAGGATTTGGAGGACAGGGATGGAGATCGAGATCTTCTCTCAGGTGAACCTGGTCTAAGAATGGGCGAGCGGCTCTGAAGAGGTTCCAAAATAATTGGAGCCGACGCTGAATCCATCGACACCGACACTTCCTGCGGCCCCGAGGACAGTGGAGCCGAGGAGGTCGAAGCAAGTTTTGTGACTTTCTCCGGAGGCTCCAAGGAAACAGAAGGAGCCGGAGATCTCTTTTTTGATTTAGACTTAGATTTAGCACTGGGAGAAGAATCCATGGCCTCTTCGAAAGAGGGTTTCAAGAGTCCCTTTAAAATCAGCTTATTCTTTTTTTCCTGGAGTCCTCTGGGACTGAAAGCATGGCAGAAACTGCAGGACTCCTGCAGATGAATGGCTCCCAGGCAATAAACACAAATTGAATGCCCATCTGTGAGGGACATCTTGTAACCGCACTTAGAGCACTTCTTAAAACCCAAAGGTTTGTGCTCTTTGGAATCCTTAGACATTTTTGCAACAAGCAATAACAAAAAACCAACACAGCCCAAGTCACTTGTTTGACAAGAAAGGACACAGACATGCAAACCACAAAAGGCGGGAACAAGATAGAAAGCTGCACACAACCCTCAGACGGCACACGCACTGAAACAAAGGAGGCCAAAAACCTCTAACTAAATTGTTTTTTGACTAGAATAGCCAGGGGAAACTACTCTAAACCTCTTACTTAAACGGTTTTAGCGGTAACAACACAAGACAAAAGGACTAGGTCCTCTAACTAAAATGGGCCTAGCCCGTGGAACAGCAAGCTGGATACCACAAACCACAAACACACCACCTACAACAAAAACAACACTAAACAGACACTAGCTATGAAAATAGCGTTTTGTTTATGACAAATGTTTTCCAAAAGGAAGAAAAAAAGGAGTACTTAGCTACAGCCAAGAGCGAGACCACGTCCGAACTACACGAGCGGCAAACGAGATCTGGGGATATGGAGCAGTGCAGCATGGGATACCTGCTCAGCCCAACCAATAGAAGACTTCGAGCTAGAAAAGTTGGCCGAGTCGGAGCCGACATTCGGCTCCGAACCCATGGGTAAGAATGTAGGCGAGATTGGACTACATAACATCTATTTATATGCACACCCCGAAAAGACACCGCACTGGTTAACAACAGGAAAAACAATGCTCTTACTTAAGAGTGAACCTGCAAGCTACCCTAAAAATTATAGACCAATAACTTGTCTTCCGATGACGTACAAACTATACATGGGGATTGACGCCGACAGAGTTTATAGTCATTTAGAAGAAAACTCAATTATGGCAGTAGAACAAAAGGGCAATAAAAGAAAATCATATGGAACAAAGGATTATTTGTTGTTAAATAAAGTTATAGTGGAAAACTGTAAGAAAGGGAAGAATCTAAGTATGGCATGGATGGACTATAAAAAAGCATATGATAGTATCCCACATTCATGGACAAAAAAGTACTTAAAAATGTATAAGGTGCATCCTACACTGATTGATTACATTACAGTAACCATGAAACAGTGGTAGACCACTTTGCAATTAAGCCATGATAAAGGACAGATTATTATCCCAGGGATAAAAATCCAAAGGGGGATATTCCAAGGTGACTCCCTGTTACCGTTGCTATTTTGCCTTGCCATTAATCCATTAAGCTATTTACTTAACAGCTTAGGTCATGGCTATAATTTGGCTTCTAGAAAACAACAAAGTCTAATGACTTCTCATCTTCTCTTTGTTGATGATTTAAAATTGTATAGCTCATCAGATGAGGAACTGAAAGCACAGCTGCAGGTTGTCAAAACTTTTTCAGATGATATTGGAATGTCATTTGGTCTTGATAAATGTGCAAAAGCAACCTTTAAAAAAGGAAAATTGCACAACCAGGAAAACATCAGTTTGGGACAAGAATGTGATAAAAAAGAACTTGAGCAAGAGGGGGTGTATAAATACTTGGGAATTGATGAAGGATCAACAATAAAACATGAACAAATGCGAATAAAGCTTAGTAAGGAGTACTTTAGAAGACTTAAAATTAATCCTGAAAACAGCATTGACACCTAGGCACAAGATCCAAGCTATAAATCAATTTGCTCTTCCTGTCCTAACTTATAGATTTGGAGTGATTGACTGGTCTCAAAAAGTGTTGGATAGATTGGATATTAAAACAAAGAGGATGCTTTATGCTCATCAAATGATTTATAAAAATCAGTGTATACCAAGAATAGATATTTCCCGTTCTGAAGGAGGGATGGGCCTCCTTGAAAATGATTAGATGTATAGATCTGCAATCGTGGGACTGCACACATATCTACTGAACTCACAAGATCCAAATGTGGTGAAAGTTTTGAAACATGAGGAGAATAAATCTAAGACAATGTCTCTGCTTAATTTAGCAGAAGCATATTGACATCAAGCAGGAATGGAAATCAAACCAGAAATAGATAAAAACCAGGCAGTAAAAATGATCCACAGACCAACAGGCTAAAAACAAATATAGTTTAATTTACCAGACAAGGATGTTAGCGTTGTCAGGTACAAGACCCTTCTTCAGACATACAACACAGAACAATTCAGTTGATATTTAAATGTATATGCACCAATCAAATGCTAAAACCAATAAAACAAATCAATTAAGAATTAATATTTCTAAATGTAAGGTCTACGCCTATTCAGAATGGGTCTTAAAGGCACCACACCATTGAGTCCTGGATGCCTATTATCCCCTAATTCAATGATCCACCTTGTTTCACAACATTCTGTGTAACTAGAAATATTGCCCTTCCTACTGTCTTCCATTGATTTGTTGTAAAACCTGAAGAAAGAAACAATGGCCTGGATATTTCTCTATATGTACAGAGAGAGCATTCCGCTTGTCCTTAAGTCTAACAGCTGATAGATGCCTCACAATCCTGTCCTTAAACCTGAAATTCATCTTCCCCACATAAAACAAGGGCAGCAAGTGCAGGTCGCTAGATAGACAATATTCATGGCTAGGCAAGTAGCCATGGCTCTAAAAATATATTCCTTCCCTGTTAAAGGATGAATAAAGTTGGATTTCCTACTAATATGTGTACACGCCTTACAATGTCGACATGGAAAGGCTCCAACTTTATTGAAAGTGTTATTCACCTTTGGCTGCTTATCACAAAGGATCTGTTTTAAATTCTTATTTCTCTTAAAAACAAAATCTGGACACTCTCCCACCAAATCTTTCAGGGAATCATCAGTTTGCAAGATTTTCCAGTTGGTCCTAATCATGTCTTGTACCCATCTGATGTCACTGCTATAAGTCACATATAAAGGGACCTTACTCTTGTTCCTGTTGGCTGGTTGTCTCCTGTTTCGTCTAATACTAGACCTATTCAATGCACCCTTGGAAGAAAACCAGGGTGCTGCCTCTGTTACTTTAGAGCCTGCTACATCTTGCAAGATATGATCAACGTCTGTCTGTTTACAGCCCCTGCCATTAATCTAGTGTTGAACATATTAAATTCATCATGCAGAGTATCACCATCAGTGCATAGCCTAGATAGGTGTAAAGTTTGTCCCTTAACAATATTACGAAACACAAACCCTGGATGCATACTATCTTTTGCCCGGAGCCCATTCTTCCAACAAGGTTTCCTGTATACCTTGGAAAGAAAAGTACCATCATCTCTCTGTAACAACTGAATATCCAAAAAGTCCATCTCTGTGTACGAGTGGTTCACTGAAAACCTTAAAAAAATCAGTGGACTGTTCAAGATATGTGACAAACTGCATCAAGGACTCAATGGTTCCTGTCCACAACATAAAAACATCGTCAACAAAACGTGTATAAAAAGCCACATGCTGTAGCCACCGATTATTAGTCTTGAAAATAGTGTCATTTTCCCAAAGGGCAAGAAAGTACAGTTGTGTACCTACCATAAATGTAGATGTTAGAGTGTATTCACTGTTGCAGTCATTACACTTGGGTTATCATGCTGGCAGGCGACCTGCAGTCGGCCCGAGTTCCAAAGTCTTGGTCCGGCGTCAGTTGCTGTCGCCTCTTCCCTGACGTCAGTGCGTCAGGGGTATATAAAAGTTGCAACCGACGCCATTTTCTTCAGTTTTTCTTGCCCCAGATGTCAGGTGCCCCCAGATAGGAAGGCTGAAAACATAAAAATATGCCAAACAACCATGCATATATTACTATAAACATTTCCTTCATCTACAAGCAAAGACACCACATAGGTTGTATAGAGTTGAGAAGTACAGAATAGTCCCAGCAAAGAGGGGGATGGAGGGTAGGTAACCTGGACTGCAACAGTGAATACACTCGAACATTTACATTTATGGTAGGTACACAACTGTACTATGTTCATCGTGTTTCACTGTTGCAGTCATTACACTTGGGTAGAATCCCAAAGCTGAGGTTGGGTGGCTGGGTCTAGATTGGATTTGGCGAGGCTAACAAGCCCTGCAGAACTGCAGTGGCAAAGCCTGCTCTGGATTTGGAGTAGAGAGGTAGGTGGTAGTGCTTTGTAAAAGTATGCACTGAGCTCCAGGTTGCAGCTTCTAATATGTCCTTGGTTGGTACCCCTCTGAGGAAAGCTGCTGAAGTGTCTGCTGCTCTGGTAGAATGAGGCCTAATGCCCTTAGGCACAGATTTGCCATGTTGTGCATAACAGAAGTGGATGCAGTGTCCTATCCATTTGGAGATTGTCTGCTTTGTAATAGGCTTTCCTTGTGATCCTGCAGCATAAGCTACAAACAGTTTCTCAGTTTTTCTGAAAGCTTTTGTTTTGTCCAAGTAAAATCGTAGCTGCCTGTGTATATCCAAAGCGTGCAGAAGTCTTTCCCCTTTATTCTGGGGATTTGGGTAGAAAGTAGGTAAATGAATGGCTTGGTTTAAGGCAACATTGGAGACCACTTTTGGCATGAATGTTGGGTTTGTCCTAAGAGAAACCCTGTCCTGATGAAAAATGAGGAAAGGTTCCACAGCCATCAATGCCTGTAACTCTGAGACTCTTCTTGCTGAAGTTATTGCTAGGAGCAGAGCAGTTTTCCATGACAAGAATTTTAGATCAGCTATGCTGGCTGGTTCAAGTGGAGGCGGTGTTAGTTTTTCTAAAACAAAGTTGAGGTCCCAAGTAGGTACTGGTGCTCTCCTAGGAGGTCTTATATTCTTTGCCCCTCTGAGGTACTGTCGTAGTAGAGGATGTGAAAAAATAGGAGGATCCGTATTGTAATGAGCTAAAATGGCAGAGGCATGGATTTTAATAGATGAAAAAGATAGGCCTTTGCCCAACATCTCAGTCAGGTATTGCAAAATCTGAGGTATATTAGGGACCAATGGGTCGAGTCTTTTTGCCTGGTTCCAAGCACAGAATCTCTTCCATTTTTCTGCATAAGATTTCCTAGTGTTGGGCCTCCTGGCTTCCAAAATTACATCCATAACAGCTTGAGAGAGGTGCAGTCTGAGTGGCTACATTATCTGCCATGCTGCCAGGTTTAAGGTTCTGAGTTGACTGTGCAGAACCTGATTGTTTTGCTGTGTCAGAAGATGAGAGATTTGAGGTAGAGGCCAAGGTGGGCCTTGGGACAAAGTTTTTAGGATTGGGTACCAGTGCTGGCGTGGCCAGTCTGGTGCAATCAGTATCATTTTTGGCCTCTCTTGTCTGACTTTTAGTAGCACCTTGGTGAGAAGAGGCATGGGATGGAGGGCATAGACTGTCAGGTTTTTCCAGCTGAATGGTAGAGCATCCACTTTCCATGCTTGAGAGTGATAAGTCCTTGTGCAAAATTTCTGTATTTGGCAATTGTGAGGGGAGGCAAAAAGATCTATGTCTGGGCGTCCCCATTTCCTTGTTATCATGTTGAACACATGTGGATTTACCTTCCATTAGTGAGGATCCATGAGATTTCTGCTTAGTTCATCTGCCAGTGTATTTTTTGTTCCTGGCAGGAATTGTGCTTGCAGATGTACCTGGTAGGTCAGTGCTGTGTTCCACAAAGTCATGGCTTGTCTGCATAGGGGGTATGAATGTGTTCCCCCTTGCTTATGTACCATATAACTGTGGTATTGTTCGTCTTTATTAGTAGTTGTCCTGGATGTATTAAGTCCTTGAAGACTGTCAGGGCATTCTGTACAGCAAGCATCTCTTTTTGATTGATGTGAAGATGCATTTGCTCCTTGGGCCACGTGCCCTGAATACATTTTCCTGCCATATGTGCTCCCCAGGCATAATCCGATGCATCCATTGTTATTGTCTGCCTGGCTGTAGGTAAGGTGAAAGGCTGTCCCTTGTTGTGGTGACAGGCCTGGGACCACCATCGAAACTCCTGTTGTAGGCAGGATATCAAGGTTATGATTGTCTCTAGGCTGTGACAATGCTGAGTCCAAACACTTTTTAGATACCATTGTAGTTTCCTCATATGCAGTTTTGCATATGGAATTAGTAGAATGCAGGATGCCATGTAACCCAGGGCCTGCAGAATTTTTCTTGCAGGGAGCTGGGTCTTTGTTGCCATCATTTGAAAGTAATGAGTCAGTTGCCTTTGTTTGTCTGGCATGAGATAAGCCATCTGGGCAGTTGTATTTAAGCTTGCACCCAGGAATAGTATCTCTTGAGAGGGCACTAGTTTTGATTTCTTTTCGTTTACTGTGTCCCCTAGGCAAATTAGCAATCTTTTTACAAACGCCAGGTGCTTTAGAAGAATGTCCTTACCCTCTGCTTGAATAAGGCAGTCGTCCAAGTAGGGATAAATTTGAATTCCTTTTTGTCTGCAAAATGCAATTACTGGTGCCAGGCATTTTGTGAAGACCCTGGGCGCAGTAGATAAGCCAAAGGGCAGTACAGAGAATTGGTAATGCATTGAGCCTGCTATAAATCTGAGATCTTCTGCACGATTGTCTGATTGGGACGTGCAGGTATGCCTCCTTGAGCTCCAAAGTAACTAGCCAAGCCTCCTTGCCCAGCATGGGCAGAAGTTGTTGAAGTATTAACATTTTGAATTTTGGAACATCCAGAAAAGTATTCAGGATTGACAGGTCCAGTATTGGTCTCCAGGCTTTGTCTTTTCTGGGTACAAAGAAAAGTCTTGAGTAAAATCCTTGTCCCTGTTCTTCTTGTGGAACTTTTTGAATAGCTCCCATATCCATAAGAGCAGCAATCTGTTTTTGTGCCTCTGCCCATTGGTTTTGTGGCAGGTTTGGCATACCTTTTGGTTTTGGAAGCGTGTGGAAGTGGAACCTGTACCCATGAGAAACTATATTCAGTACCCATTGGTCCTGGGTGATCATGTGCCAATTTATTTGAGAAAAGTGCTAGCTTTACCCCTAGGGGGGCTGTCAACTGGTAAGAGCTTGGCATTTGCAGAGGGAAGTCATTGTGACTGTTTCCTATAAGGTTGTGATTTGTCTTCTCCTCCTTTGGGGGCTGAAGCACCCCACTGTTTAGGTCTGTAGGAGCCTTGAGACTGAGTTCTGCCTCTTGGGCATCTGTATCTGCCTCTTTGTGGCCTGTCAGACACTGGAAAGGACCAATTTTTTGAAGGCCAGTTTCTGCTAAATCTAGGTGGTTGAATCTGTAAGAAATCTTTCACCGTTTGCATTGACTTTGCTTTATCCTCCATTTTCTTTAACACCTCTTCTGCCTTGACACCAAACAAAGTATCATGCTGTAGAGGAGCATCCAATAATTTTACTTTAACATGGTCAGGTAAACTTTGTTCTTTCAACCAAGCATGTCTTCGAATTACTGAGCCTGTAACTGCGGCTCTACAAGAAGCCTCTAATGAATCAAAACCACATTGCAGAGTATGCTTTCCCACTTGTTCAACTGCATGCAATAAATCCTGCATTTCTTTACTGTCAGGACTTTCTATATTTGTAACCATTTTCTGCTTTAACAATGACATGAGATACTGTTGATATTTAAGCATGTGAAACTGACAGTTTAAAGCTCTTGCAGCTAAAGTAGCAGAAGTGTAAACTTTTTTCCCCCATCTGTCCAGAGCTCTGGAATCCCTATCTGAAGGGACAGGATTTTTGGCAGTGGAAGCTTTAACCCCTTTAGGACCCTGAGAAATTGTTTCTGGGTCTGCAGCGGGGTTTTTATAAAGGAATTTATGAGAGTCAGGGACCCTGTAGTACCTGTCTGGCTTTACTGGTGCAGGGGGTAAAGAATCTGGAGACAGACTGGATTCAGAAAAAACATCATCTACAATATCAAGCACAGGAGGGATAGCCAGGGGCCTGTGCTGAGGCAATAAAAGGAAATCTCTGAGCCTTTTCTTGGATTCTGAGTAATCCTGGCTCTCCCAATGGAAACGCCCCCTCATGGTGTGCAGGGTTTCCCCAAAGGAATAATCCTCAGGCGGTGAGGCTGAAGGAATGGACTCTTCAGCATCAGAGTCCTCATAGGGAGGGAGGGAATAGCCCTGATCAGAAGAAGAAGAAGAGGAAATGGAAACCTGATCAGAGGACTCATAATCAGTGTCTTGCCTAGGCCTTTTGTCAGGAGGGGGATGGGAGCCCCTGATTAAAGAAATAAGGTCTTCAGCCATTTTAAGCATCTGTTTCTTTGGCATGGATGACTGTTCTGGAGAATGCTGCACATGTTTCCTTGTCCTTAATGGTGTTTTTGCCTTTGCCTTTGCTGCTGCAGTAGCCTTAATTGTAAGCTGTGAAGGTCTGAAAACACCCTCAGAAGGTGGTGCCTGCTCAGCGGCTCCGGGCCCATCTGAGGGTATAGTTTCCGTAGGTCCAATACCTTGAGCTTCCACAGGCCTCGGTGTCTCCATGTGGCTATTGGTTAGGGCCTGTGGCTCTGAGGTAGCGGGTGTCAGGGGCTGCGAAAGCACCTCACTGAGAACCGGCGACTGGCCTAGAACAGGCTTCGTCGGTTTTGGACCTCGGATGCCTGTCTTTCTTTGTCTTTGCGTTTTTATATATTCTGGTCATCGGTTGTTCCAACGGCATTATATAATTAAATCTTCATCCAAAATAATGTAAAGCAAAATCAAACCAACGTTTAATAGTGCGTTTATTGAATCTAGCACAAAACCGACAACTAGTAACATCGTGGTCAGGGCCTAGGCAAGGAATGCAGTAAGAGTGAAAGTCCTTATGAGGTACTTGCTTCCCACAAGAAATACCATTAATTAACTTTTACTGACATCGGTCTGGAGCAAGAAAAAGTTTCCCCAACGGGGTACTTATCTTTATTGAAGACTTTGGTTCTGAAATTCAATTTTGAAAATCTCAGGAGTCAGCCGACCGGCACTTGCGAACTGCTTTTGCTTCGGGCACCGTGCGGCAAGAAAGACGGAAGAAAATGGCGTCAGTTGCAACTTTTATACCCCTGGCGCACTGACGTCAGGGAAGAGGCGACAGCAACCGACGCCGGACCAAGACTTTGGAACTCGGGCCGACTGCGGGTTGCCTGCCAGCCGGAGAATCCAAGTGTAATGACTGCAACAGTGAAACACGATGAACATCTAAAATGGCATAAGAATTGGTGCAGGGGGTGGCCATGGCCACCCCCCCCCCCACTTCTGCCAAAAGTAATGCCCACTGAATAAAAAAGCATTATGTTCTAGTACTAATTCTAAAAGACACTTAAGCATGTTTTTACTTATGTGATTATTGAACTAGAGCAGTTTGGCTCTTTACAAACTTTACGCCTATCTGGGCTGTGCACTGATAGTGATTCTCTGCATTATGAATTTAATATGTTCAACACTAGATTAATGGCCAGGGGCTATAACAAGACAGAGGTTGATCAAATCTTGCAAGATGTAGCAGGCTCTAGAGAAACAGGCAGCACCCTGGTTTTCTTCCAAGGGTGCAC
Source organism: Protopterus annectens (assembly GCF_019279795.1). Classification (NCBI taxonomy): domain Eukaryota; kingdom Metazoa; phylum Chordata; order Ceratodontiformes; family Protopteridae; genus Protopterus; species Protopterus annectens. Next base: position 481,316,555 of record NC_056733.1, on the reverse strand, counting down.
TGAATAGGTCTAGTATTAGACGAAACAGGAGACAACCAGCCAACAGGAACAACAGTAAGGTCCCTTTATATGTGACCTATAGCAGTGACATCAGATGGGTACAAGACGTGATTAGGACCAACTGGAATATCTTGCAAACAGATGATTCCCTGAAAGATTTGGTGGGAGAGTGTCCAGATTTTGTTTTTAAGAAAAATAAGAATTTAAAACAGATTCTTTGTGATGAGCAGTCAAAGGTGAATAACACTTTCACTAAAGTTGGAACCTTTCCATGCCAACATTGTAAGGCGTGTACACACATTAGTAGGAAATCCAACTTTGTTCATCCTTTAACAGGGAAGGAATATATTTTTTGAGCCATGGCTACTTGCCTAGCCATGAATATTGTCTATCTAGCGACCTGCACTTGCTGCCCCTTGTTTTATGTGGGGAAGATGAATTGCAGGTTTAAGGACAGGATTTTGAGGCATCTGTCAGCTGTTAGACTTAAGGACAAGCGGAATGCACTCTTGATACATATAGAGAAATATCCAGGCCATCGTTTCTTATTTCAGGTTTTACAACAAATCAATGGCGATAGTAGGAAGGGCAATATTTCTAGTTACACAGAATATTGTGAAACAAGGTGGATCACTGAATTAGGGGCTAACAGGCATCCAGGACTCAATGGTGTGGTGCCTTTAAGACCCATTCTGAATAGGCGTAGACCTTACATTCAGAAAGATTAATTCTTAATTGATTTGTTTTATTGGTTTTAACATTTGATTGGTGCATATACATTTAAATATCAACTGAATTGTTCTGTGTTGCATGTCTGAAGAAGGGTCTTGTACCTGAAAGAGCTAACATCCTTGTCTGGTAAATTAAACTATATTTGTTTTTAGCCTGTTGGTCTGTGGATCATTTTTTTCCTGCCATTTGCTGTTTATTGGACTACAGACCTCAACTGCCTACCACTTTTGGACTTTTTATTTCAAAAACCAGGCAGCAACTGTAAAGACTATAAGGTGAAGGACCAGATGAAAGGCAAGAAATGTGGAAAAAACAAATATAGTTGCAAGTATAGAAAACTTCTGGAAGAGCCCGATGTTGATCAAGAACGAATGCAGAAATGGTTAAGGAGAGGTGAATTTACATCAAGAAATGAAAGGTTAATATTGGCAGCCCAAGACAGTGGGCTACATACACGCTGGTTTACTAAGTCCATTGAACATGTGGGAGAAACAGACATATGTAGGTTTTGTGGAACTGAATTGGAAACAGTCACACAGCTTATTGCTGGTTGCGACACTCTAATGGCAGAGGGACTGTATACTGAAAGGCATAATAATGTGACGAGATTGTTACACTGGAAATTGTGCAAACATTATGGTATCGAAGTGGCTGAAAAACACTGGAAACATGAGCCACAGAGAATTATAGAAAATGATGACGTTTACATCACTTGGGATCACGCAGTACCAAAAGTCCAAAACATAGATGCTAGAAAACCGGATATAGTGGTCCAAGAAGAAAAGACAAAAGTAGCATTGATCATTGAAATCGCCACACCTAGTGACTACAGTGTCTTGCGTACAGAGAGACACAAAGTCATAAAATACCTCGCTCTGCAGGCAGAAATGAGAGCCATGTGGAAGAAAGATACCCAGACAGTTCCAATAGTAGTAGGAGCAACTGGTCTTATAAAAAAAAATTTACAATCGTACTTAGATATGTTACCAATTCATGTAACACCGTACGAATTGCAGGAGGAGTCATTACTGGGCACATTGCGGGTGTGAAGAGCACTTTTGGCTAACATCAAAGGGTGAAACAACACTAATTTCATGAACTTTAATCATACTTTGACTTAGGAATGGGGTCCAGTCCGGTCATGGTATTAGAAACCCAAAAGAGTTGGAGAAATTAAAAACAGCAGATACGTTACTAAAAAGATACAAGGCTTAGCTAATATGTCCAATATGGACTGACTCAAGTCCTGCCACTATACTCAGTATCCTACAGACTGCTAAGGGGTAACCTATGTCTGGTGTACAAGTCATCCTATGACCATTACTGATGGATTTACTGCACATCAGCACATCAAACAGTATCAGAAATACTCAGTCTAGGGATCTGAATCTCTTCTGCAACATCAACAGAATGGGTTTGGAGGGACAGTAATATGTAGCAGAGGATAACACTACTGTGGAACAGACTCCCCATCTACATAAAACAAAGTTCATCCCTGTCCATTTTCAAGTACAACTTAGATCTGTGGATAGTTAATAGAAAATTTACCCCAGGACTGCCCCTGTACTACTAATGAACAGAGGCAGCTCCTAAATGCTATATTCCAGGCACAAGTCCACTAAAATTATCTATGGTATGATCCCAGTTATTCTCATTGGGGGGGGGGGGGTAATATATAATTATTGACAATGGGATGGGTAACGCCAATCTTTAACCAAATGGGACAGAATATTCTGAGCACAAAAAGGGAAATTGGCTAGGCTAAAAATTGCCAGCAAGGGCAGCTAACTTACTACTTACCTTTGTTGGTTTGGTAAGTAGACAAACATGTATGGAAGTTGAGTATGATGCTCCCAGTCCTTTATTTTAAATAAGATGTTTTCCCTCAAGTCGGTAAGATATCTGCACCTCTCACATATTGCGTCTTGAGTATCAAGTACTAGTTCACTTCCTGTGTGTATTAAGGCAGTTCTTAAACTGCATAAGAACACCCAGTGATACAAGTCTGACTACAGATAAGGAAAAAACTTCATCTGACATTCATGTTGGCCAGGTGATTTTATTTCTCGCAAGGAATCAGTGACACCGGTGTTCCCTAGCAGTTAACTGAATGACATTCATGAGGCAGAAGTGAGGTTATAAACAGCTGAAGACTGCTACAGTCAACAGTTGACTAAAAGGTTAATCTCAGAGACTTGATATTTTGACAGTTTAGCGAATGAATGACAAATGCTTCTATTCAGTAAGAGGGCCAGACAGAGAGGCTTTAACAGCTTAGTGAAGCAGTACATAGGAAATTTATTTTATTTTTAGTGACATTTGGTGACCAGGAAAGTCCAACTGGGTCAAAAGCCCATTTTTAGTGGAGGCCCGGGGAGAAAAGCTTCACAGTATAAAGTGTAAACAATAGAAGTTAAACAATATTAATGCATTTATAGAACATTGATTAATTTGACAAACACAGTTATATAGTCATAACATTTGAACTATTAGGAGAAGATCAAGATTTAACATTTTTGTTGTAGAAGATAAAGTACTTGTTGAAAAAAAAAAACAGTTTAGTGAGATAGCTTAATTAATGAGATGTCAATGAGTTTAGGAAATAGCTAGTGTTAGACTTTTAAGAAATAGGAGCTAAAGAGTTGTGAGAGAAAGTCAAGGATCAGTAGCAAGTAGCTTTTGGCTGAATTAAGGGAAGTTTTTATGAGTACGAAATTTATTAATCAGAGTGAAATAAGAAGAAGGTAGTACTTGTAAGCTTACAAGATATAGATTAGACAGAGGGCTAAACAGTAGATTTTACTGACTAGGATAAATGGTTGGTGTAAAAAGGCAAAGTAGTAAAGGAAGGAAGGGGGTATGGACATTCTGTGGGATTAATATACATATGCTTAGGAGCAAGGACATATGTGGCTATTTAGTCTTTTTTCAGTGTTAATTTGAAAATCTTAAGGGATTCAATGCCAAAGATGTTAGATGGTAGAGCATTCCATAATTTATCAATGGCATGGGAGTAGATACTTTGCACAGCTCTTTTTGTGGGTTTACATATATGTAAGAGGAATTAGTTAGTGGAGCAAAAGGTTCTAGATGGGATGTAAGGCAACAAGATAGATTTCAGAGCAGGGCAGCTATATGGGTTGTAGATTATTTTATGAGCCAGAGAACACTGCGCTAGGTTCAGGTAGTAAGGAAATTCTAACTAGTTTCGTTTTTTCAGGGCATCACAATGGTGGGTACAAGTAAGGTACCCTAGTGGCAAATTTGGAAATTCTATGATAGCATGATTGTAGCTTATTCAGAAGTGCTGTATGAAGACAAAGGTTATAACAATAGTCACTAGTAAGGCTTATGATAATGAGTAAAGTACAGTTGTGTACACTTACCACAAATGTAGATGTTCGAGTGTATTCACTGTTGCAGTCATTACATTTGGGTTATCTGCTGGTAGGTTGCCCTCAGTCGGCCTGATTAACAAAGTCTTGGGTCCTGCGTCGGTTGCTGTCCCTTCTTCCATGACGTCAGGTCGTCAGGGATATAAAACATGCAGCCGACGCCATTTACATCAGTTTTTCTTGCCCCAGATGTCAGGTGCCCCCCCCCCAAATGGGGAGCAAAAAATATATATATGCATGTAATTTAGAACACAAAAAATATACCTCCAAATAAAAGCAAATACACCAAAAAGGATTTTACGCATAGTAAAAAAAAGTAGAGGTATAGTAAGAGGAAAACGGGGCTGGAGGGTGGGTAACCAGGACTGCAACAGTGAATATACTCGAACATCTACATTTATGGTAAGTGTACACAACTGTACTATGTTCTTCGTGTTTCACTGTTGCAGTCATTACATTTGGGTAGAATCCCAAAGCTATGGTTGGGAGGATGGAATTATACAGCATTAGGAGCAGCTATAAGGCCCTGCAGGACAGCAGTGGCAAAGCCTGCTCTGGATTTAGAGAATAGAGGTAAATGGTAATGTTTGGTGAACGTATGAACTGAGCTCCAGGCAGCAGCTTCTAGAATGTCTCTGGCAGGAACCCCTCTGAGAAAGGCTACAGAAGTAGATGCAGCCCTGGTGAAATGGGATCTGATCCCCTTGGGGACAGGTTTACCATGGTGCATGTAGCAGAAACTAATACAATGGTTTATCCATTTTGAAATAGTCTGCTTTGAAGTAGCCTTTCCCTCTGCCCCTGCAGCAAATGCCACCAGTAATTGCTCAGATTTTCTTAGTGATTTTGTCCTGTTTAAGTAGAATCTTAGTTGTCTGTGTACATCCAATGAATGCAGAATCCACTCACCCTTGTTCTGTGGATTTGGGAAGAAGGCTGGCAGATGAATGGTCTGATTAAGAGCCACACTAGATACCACTTTAGGCATAAAGGATGGATATGTCCTGAGAGCCACCCTGTCTGGGTAAAAGATAATAAAAGGCTCCACTGCCACGAGAGCCTGTAGCTCTGAAATCCTTCTAGCTGAAGTGACTGCTAAAAGAAAAGCTGTCTTCCAAGAGAGAAATTTTAAGTCTGCAGTAGCAGCTGGCTCAAAAGGAGGTAGAGTGAGTTTTTCCAACACAAAATTGAGGTCCCATGCAGGAGTTGGTGCTCTCCTGGGAGGTCTTAAATTTTTGGCCCCTCTGAGGTACTGCTTTAGCAGGGGATGAGAAAAGAGGGGAGGCTCTGTGTTGTAATGATCTGAAATGGCAGAGGCATGGATTTTTATGGAAGAAAAAGATAGGCCCTTGTGAAGCATCTCAGTTAAATATTGCAAAATCTGAGGAATATTGGGCATTGCTGTGCTTATTCCTTGTGCTTGGTTCCAGGCACAGAATCTTTTCCATTTGTCAGCATAAGATTTTTTAGTACTAAGCCTTCTAGCCTCCAAAATGACATCCATCACAGATTTGCTGAGAGATGTAACTGGTGAAATTAGTAGATTAGCCATGCTGCAAGATTCAGAGTTTTTAGCTGAGTGTGCAGAATTTGATAGCTCTGCTGAGACAATAGATAAGGTGTCTGAGGCAGGTACCACGGAGGAAGGAGCGACATATTGCATAGCAGCGGGTACCAGTGTTGGCGAGGCCAGTCCGGAGCAATCAGAATCATTTTTGGATTTTCCTGTCTGACTTTTAGTAAGACCTTGGAGAGCAGAGGCAGAGGGGGAAAGGCATAGACTGATAGGTTTTTCCAGCTGAAGGATAGAGCATCCACTTTCCAAGCTTTTTTGTGATGAATTCTTGTGCAGAATTTGTCCAACTGATAGTTTCGGGGTGGGGCAAAAAGATCTATGTCTGGGCTCCCCCATTTGCGTGTCAACATGATGAAGATTTGTGGATCCAGTCTCCATTTATGTGGGTCCATAAGATTTCTGCTTAGTTCGTCTGCCATAGTATTTTGCTTTCCTGGCAGGAATTGAGCTTGTAGATGTATTTGATAAGTCAAGGCAGTGTTCCACAAAGCCATGGCTAGTCTGCAAAGGGGGTAGGAATGGGTACCCCCCTGCTTGTTTATGTACCACATGACTGTGGTGTTGTCTGTCTATCAGTAGTTGTCCTGGATGAAGATAGTCCTTGAAGTCTGTCAGAGCATTCTGTACAGCTAGCATCTCTTTCTGGTTGATATGTAGGTGCATTTGATTTGGGCTCCATTGGCCCTGAATGCATCTCCCTGCCAGATGCGCCCCCCCCCCCAAGCATAATCTGGTGCGTCTGTAGTCAAGGTTTGGGTGGCAGGGGGTGGAATGAATGACAGTCCCTTGTTTTGGTGGCAGGTCATTGCCCACCACAGGAATTCTTGCTGCAGGCAAGGAATGATAGGAATCATTGTTTCCAGGCTGTGACAATGTTGACTCCATAAGCTTTTTAGGTACCATTTAAGTTTCCTCATATGCAGTCTTGCATATGGAATTATTAGAATGCAGGAAGCCATGAACCCCAAGGCCTGCAGAATTTGTCTTGCAGACAGCTGGGTTTTTGTGGCCACTTGTTTGAAGTAAGTCATCAATTGAATTTGTTTTTCTGGCGTAAGGTAAGTCATCTGGGCAGTTGCATTCAAGCTTGCACCCAAGAATGTAATTATTTGAGAGGGTACCAGTTCTGATTTCTTTTCGTTTATGGTGTACCCTAGACAAGTTAGAAGTCTTTTTACAAACGCCAGATGTTTTAGAAGAGTGTCCTTGTTTTCTGCCTGAATTAGACTATCGTCCAGGTAAGGATACATTTTAATGTTTCTTTGTCTGCAAAAAGCAATTACTGGTGCCAGGCACTTTGTGAAGATCCTGGGCGCAGTAGATAAGCCAAAGGGTAGTGCAGAGAACTGATAATGCAAATAGCCTGCTTTGAAGCGGAGGTATCTTCTGCAAGATTCCCTGACTGGGATATGCAGGTAAGCCTCTTTTAAGTCTAGAGTTACCAACCTGGCATCCTTGCCTAGCATAGGCAGTAACTATTGTAGAGTCAGCATCTTGAATTTTGGAATGTCCAGGAATGTATTTAGAATGGATAAGTCCAGAATTGGGCGCCATGATTTGTCTTTTCTGGGTACCAGGAAAAGTCTTGAATAAAAACCTTGTCCCTTTTCCTTTTCTGGCACTGGTTGAATAGCCCCCATATTCATGAGGGACATAACGTGTTTCTGGGCCTCTGCCCACTGATTTGGAAGCAGATCTGGCCATCCGTTTGGGATTGGCAATGTGTGGAAATGATATCTGTATCCCTGGGATACTATATTTAAAACCCACTTGCCCTGGGTAATTAGTTGCCAGTTTCGTGCATGAAGTGCCAGTCCCCCCCCCCCCCCCAAAGGGGCGGCCAAAAGATAAGTGCTTGGTGATTGCAGAGGAAAGTCATTGAGACTGTTTACCGTAGGAAGGTGCCTAGTTACTTCCAGATTTGGAGGTGGAGGCAACCCATTGTTTTGTTCTATAAGTTCCTTGTGACTGAAACCTGCAGCCTTTGGAGTGTCTGGGTTTGGCCTGAGCGGCTCTGGTGGGTACTGGAAAGGACCAATTCTTAGTAGGCCAGTGCCTACTGAACCTGGGTGGCTGTACTTGTAGGAAATCTTTTACCGTTTGCATAGATTTAGCTTTATCTTCCATCTTTTTCAAAACTTCTTCTGCCTTATTACCAAATAGGCTGTCCTGTTGTAAAGGAGCATCCAACAATTTTGCTTTTACATGATCAGGCAGATTTTGCTCCTTGAGCCAAACATGCCTTCTTATCACAAATCCAGTTACAACAGCCCTGCAAGAGGCCTCCAAGGAATCAAAACCACATTGCAAAGTATGTTTGTCAACTTGTTCAGCTGAATGCAATAAATCCTGCAACTCTTTATTTCCAGAGTCAGAAATCAACATCATTTTCTGTTTAAGTAAGCCCATGACATGCTGCCGATATTTAAGCATATGAAATTGACAGTTTAAAGCCTTGATTGCCAAGGTTGCAGACGTGTAAACTTTCTTACCCCATCTATCCAGCGCCTTGGAGTCTCTATCAGAAGGGGTAGGATTTTTAGCAGTAGAAGCCTTAATGCCCTTTGGACCCTGCAAAATGGTTTCAGGGTCAGCAGTAGGAATTTGTGGGAGTCAGGAACCCTGTAATATCTGTCTGGCTTACTAGGAGCCGGAGCCAGGGAATCAGGAGCCATGCTGGATTCTGAGAAAACATCAACAATGTCTAGAACAGGAGGTATAGCCAAAGGCCTATGCTGAGGAAGAAGGAGGAAATCCCTAAGTCTCTTTTTAGATTCTGAGAAATCCTGACTCTTCCAGTGAAAGTGTTCCCTTAAGGTATGCAAAGTTTCTCCAAAAAAAAGGGATGGAATCTTCTGCATCAGAGTCCTCATAAGGTGGAATAGATAATTCCTGATCAGAAGAGAAATCAGAAGAAATAGAAACCTGATCTGATTCAAAGTCAGTGCCTTGCCTAGGCCTCTTAGCAGGAGGGGGATTGGAACCCCTGATCAAGGTATTGGAATCCTCAGCCATTTTGATCATTTGTTTTTTAGGCATAGGGGCCTGTGCATGTGGCCCAAGCGTCAGTTTTTTACACATAAAGTTGATTTTGGCCTGGGTTTTGAAGATGGCGTTGGTTTAATATACAAATCTTTAGGCCTGAAAACACCCTCAGAAGCTGGTGCCTGTTCAGCGGCTCCAGACCCATCTAAGGTAGAGACATCTGCGGGTTCAATACTTAAGAGTGTCTCGCGGCATACCGGACTCCGAATGGGGCTCAGTAGAGGCCTGCAAATCAAAAGTAGCGGGTATTACGAGCTGCAAAAGCGCCTCACTGAGAACCAGCAACTGGCTTAGGAGAAGCTTTGTCGTCGGTTTTGGACCTCGACGGTCTGTCTCTGTCTTTTTTTTTTTTTATGTATTCCGGTAGACAGATTGCTAACCGACGACATTTCTGGATAGTTAAATCTTGAGCCAAAATATTTTGATGCAAAAATATACCGACGCTTAATAGTGCGTTGATTAAATTTAGCACAAAACCTACAGCAAGGCACATTATGGTCAAGGCCTAGGCAAGGAATACATTACAAATGAAAATCCTTATGAGGTATTTGCTTCCCACAAGTAATGCAATTAACTTTTACTGACATCGGTAAGGAGCAAGAAAAAGTTTCCCCAACAGGGTACTTAGCTTTAGGTTGAAGACTTCGGTTCTGAAACTCGAAAATGAAAATTTCAGGAGTCGGCCGACCGGCACTTGTGAACTGCTTCTGCTTTGGGTACCACGCGGCAAGAAAGACCGAAGAAAATGGCGACGGCTGCATGTTTTATACCCCTGACGACCTGACGTCATGGAAGAAGGGACAGCAACCAACGCAGGACTCAAGACTTTGTTAATCAGGCCGACTGAGGGCAACCTGCCAGCAGATTACCCAAATGTAATGACTCCAACAGTGAAACACAAAGAACATCTTGCAGTTTGCTACCCACTGAGGCTCACATGCACCAGAAAGCAACAAGGTTAAGTGCCACATGAGAATACCGATAGCTGTAAATGTGTATAATACAATGCTGCTGACAAACTTGATTTTACTGATTTGCATCAATGGAGTGCACTGTTCTCTGCCACCGTACAAAGCAGGCAAACAAAACAGTGTTACTTAAGACAGACAAAACACAAACTAAAAACAACTAATCAATTTAACTTTTGTTGTTTTCTGGATCAGTCAACAGCTCAGAGCAGCAGTCAGTTACTTTCTCTCAGAAAGTAACACTTAGTGCAAAACCAGACTTTCTTCCAAGCAAAACCAAGTAAAAACAAATTATCTTAGCTCAGAATTTAAATGTAAATAAAATAAACATTCACTTCACTGTATGTGGAAGGGATAAATAACAAGGTCATGTCCAGTAAAACTTGGCCACAAAAGACCTGTTGTGCAGCTCGAAGCCCAGAAATATAAAGCACAGTGGCAAGCAAAGCACTGCTACTCAAAAAGATAAGACAAAAGCTAAAAACAGATAACCTATCTGAAAAATGTCCTCTGCTGACAACCATCAGTCCCCCATTCACCAGAGTGAAAACTAACCAAGAAGGTCCATCATTCAGGTATCAGGATTATTTTCTTATTTAGCCCTAACTCCTTGGTGGATACCTAATTACAAGCCCTAGGATTCAACGTGCAATGGAAGCCAGCGAGGGCATGTCCCTCACATAAGTAATTTAACCCTTGTGGACTGCCCTGCCTTCCTGAAAGCACCTGTGGGTTCTCCAATCTCTACTGGGGATTCTACAGCAGAAAAGTGTGCACCTGGCACTTGCCCCAACACTCCTCCTCTGGAAACAGGTGCACTGACTAACTTGTGTCACTTCTCCCTTCCCTGTGATCAAACAACAGGTGTCAGATCCACTAATCAAACTGGGATCACAGTACAGGCTTTATACTTCTATGCTAAAAGAGCTGGGACCTTCTACATTTCTGCTGAAAACATGAACTCTACCAATAATTCTTCAAGAAGCATCCTCTATGCTTAATTTCAAAATCTATGACACAAGCTTGATCTCAGCTTCTAGAAAAATCTATGGCATCAGATATCATAATCTTGCTTGTGTAACAAAGTCAATGGAAAACCAGCAACTCCAGTAGTTAAAAACAATTTTAGAAGAGAAAAACAAAGGCTATTTTACTGGAAAAAAAAATCAAACTAGCAAAAACAAATACTGCTTCACAACCAGAATGACACCGTTTCTCAGAAAAAAAAGAAGAGGGAAAGTCATTCTACCTTACCTATATATATATATATATATATATATATATATATATATATATATATATATATATACATATATATATATATTTTTTTTGCAATGACAGAAGAGTGGTCACATGCAAACCTGACTGCTAACAAGGTGCCATTCATTTCTGCAGAAGTGAAAGAAGTACAGAGCATTTTGAGTTAAACTAACATTATACAAAGGGAATTACATGTGTGCTTTTAATGTAAAGCTATAAAACAATGATCTTGTAAAGTGAAGCTCTGGCCTTTAGTGCTGTAAACTGCCAAGATTGGTATGGTACACTGTATAGTGAAAAGCAAACAACAAAAATGTAATGCTTGTATATTACATCAATAATTTACAAGTTACAACATATATACATATATATATAAAGCAATGGCTTAAGGGTTCAGCCCAATGCTCTCTTAAGATAAATGGTTGCAGTGCCATGGTGCATCAACCTTAAAAATACATCCACTAATGGGAACTTGCAAATAGCAACTCATTCTTTAAACATGCATGTTTAAAAAATCAACACTTTGCCAACTATTTCACAGAGATTTGTAGAACTTTAATGCTTTCAAAAACATCAGAACAAAAGTAAAAACAAAACACTTTTTAGTGAGTTGCTTTTCTCAAAGATGATGAAAAGGGATGGCTCAGTGATACAATCACTGTCATGATAACTGGTCCTGTTTACACCTGAACTGCTGAGGTAATGGCTCAGTAGTATTATAGGTTATGCCAGCAGAGAAGTCCACTATATACAGTAAGACTTCTTCACTTAAACTTGTTAAACTGGGGCTCACATGATCAAACTATGTTCAATGTGGTCAATTTTAATAAACATGCACACATTCTGAAACTCCGTGTATCAATGGACATGCAAATATGCTACTTATCTTTACCTTCTTCTGTATCCCACTCTTCCTCCTCTCTTTCTTCTGCTTTGCGTTTCTCTCCAAATTTTGCATCTCTTTTAGCCTTCTTCAAAGCTTTTTTATCTGCCCGAGCTTTCTTCCGTTGCTCAGCTCTCTCGTCCTCCTTCTGGACAAATGCAGCTTCTTTTTCAGCAGCCTGGAAACAAAATTGTTGCACTATAAGTGGAAAACATACAGTGAGTAACAAAAAAGTTAATGCTAGACATCACCATATCAGATCAGGGTTTCTCAACTATTCAGAATAGCCAAATTGAAGCGATTCTGCCATCTAACTTGGAAAACATACAGTGAGTAACAAAAAAGTTAATGCTAGACATCACCATATTAGATCAGGGTATTTCAACTATTCAGAATAGCCAAATTGAAGCGATTCTGCCATCTAACTTGAAAAGCATAGTTTATTTTGTTAGTCATGCCAACAAAAAGTAGGTTTTAAGACCGTTAAAAGATGTTACATTATTCACAAAGCAATGGAGATAGTTATCATTGAACACCTTGCACCAGCTGGCTATCAAACTCAGAATTATAGTAAAGAAGTGTTTTCAGCAAAACACAAATTTGCCCTCAAACTACATTAAATGGATGTTATATTAAACAATTTTTTTCTTAAGTCCATTTTATTTTAAGGGGTCTCACACACACACACACACAAAATATTGTAACATACAGTAATTTACTTAATTTAAGTCTGTCAAAAATACAAGCCAAATGGTACCAGCTGTGCTTTCTAAAGGACAACCACGGATCATAAGGAAGTCAAAAACATGTTCAGAAAAATGGGAAATAGTGGCTTTCAAATGCAGGTCTTCAGCCAAAATTCAGGTTTAAAGGGAATGATTCGCTGCTTTGATGGTTCAGAACAAATAAAGACTGAAAAATTAAACTCTTAAAACTAAAGAAATGGGCTGTTGCCAGCCTGATGTAGAACATCCCAAAAATCAAACACCATGTACCAGAAAAATACATTTTCTACTCCCTGCAAGACCAGGCAGTGTTAGCCCAAACACATCACAAAAACTGATTCACATGCAACAACAAAGTCAAAAACCTGCTGTTAAACATTTCAAGTGTTTCTGCACAGGGGTCTTTTCCTCAACTGCTTCACATTCCTGCTACTTGTAATATACTAAATCTAAGCCTGCTTCCGACTTGGTAGATCTCCAACTGCTGCTCTTGCAGTTCCATAGATTTCACAATCACAATTGTGTGTCTCGTGCATTCAAACAGTAACATCTTTAACCAATTGCACCTCTCAAGCATTTTAAACAAAATAATAACAAAAACACAACATTTATTTGACTTGCCTCTCTAGAAGAAGAGATAATCAATGATGTCTCTGATAGAAAGGAACTATTCGTAGCATTCCTGGTCACTCCTCCAACGTCTGTACTATCCCATAAAGAAAGGTTATGGGACGGAACGCATGCAGAAAAATACTTATAAGGCATTCACTGCCCAAACCTATCTGGTGTTCTGGAGCAGGATTGTTACAGTTGTCTGTTGACCAGAAAAGCAAAAAGATCTTCCTCTGGTACATTCCACATGGTCATGAGGGCCAAGAAAGTGTCCCTGTCTAATAAACATGTCGAGGTCCACTTCAGAATTGCATATTTGACCTGCCACCAAATTCTGCTGTACAGGAATGTAAGAAGTCTTGAAGATCATCTTGGCTTCTAGAGCTTTCTCTCAAGATGGTATTGCCAACCTATAATGTGCAGAGGTGTGGGTGTGTCTGTCCCTCATCTAAGTACCACTCGACAGAGGCGATGGTGGCAATCACATTCAGTACTCCAAGTTTCTACAATGGTTTGAAAGTCTGAAGGCCAGGATGACTGCCATCATTTTCCTTAAGATATGCCTTGTCCTCTCTGCCTGGGTTCCAGGTGTCTTACAGTCTGATTTCAGCTGTAAAAGTCCCCTTCCAAGCTATGCCTGAAGTATGTGCAGTCAAGATCTGGCTCAAGAAAGGTTGTCTGAAGCACATTCACTGGCTCTTTTGAACTTGGAGGGACAGCATTCCAGCTCCCATTTCATGCAAAGAAGCATAGAAATGGCATACACCAAGAACTGGCTGTTCTGTTGCCAGGTGTTTTTAAGATCTAATGGAACATTCTCATGTGTAGTCTTGCTAGCGGCAACATTGGGATGGTGAATTCTCAAGCTGTGACCTCGCCTTCAAGTAAGATATCTCAAAAGGATGGGGGTCAGGAATTCCAGATTTTCCTGTGGGAGGATGGCTTTTAGCTCTGCAGTGTGTAGGTTGTCCCCAAGAGTAACACTAACCTGCTGGGCATTACAGTGGATTTTGGGAGCTTCAGAGAGAAAGGAAAGTTGTGTAAAATCTTACCATAACCACAGATATCCTTCTCTTCATGTTGCAGTATTTTACATATGGGTTCACCCTTCTCTCCAGTTCGTTCAGCCAGGTTTTCAAAGATTTTCAGTCCATCTAGGTGCGTCAGATGTCTGACATGGCAGCAGGTACGTGGGCCATAAAAGTGACATCTGCAAGCATCAGCCCTCAGAACATATAAATGCCCCAATCGGAGCCAGTCCTACAAGGGCATACCTTGTCCAGTGTCACCCTGGAGAGCAATTGCAGTCTGACAAGAAGGGAAGGTGGGAGGGAAAGAATACTGTAACATGGAAGAGAAGGACATCTATGGTTATGGTAAGATTTTACACAACTTTCCTATGTCCTTCTATTCCAGTGTTGCAGTATTCTACATATGGGTGAGTGCCAAAGCTCAATGAGGATTGGGAGGTGGTCTAGATGTTTCCAGGAACCCATGAAGGATAGTCCTGGCAAATCTTGCTCTGGCTCTGGAGATGTGGTCCAATTTGTAGTGTTTGGTGAAGGTGTGCACTGAGGACGAAGTAGCTGCCTCAAGTATAAAGTTAGTGTCTAGTCCCTTAAAAAATGCTCCAAAAGAGGCCATGGCTCTAGTGGAGTGGGCTTTGACATTGCCCTGCAAGGACTTTCCATGGTGTAAGTAGTAGAAGAAAATGGCCTTGGAGATTGAGGCAGAAATGGTCTGTTTGCTTACAGCTTTCCCCATGGCTTTGGGGTGGATGGAAGGAGACAAACAGTTGATCAGATTTCCTAAAAGGTTTGGTTTTATGAAAATAAAATCTCAGCTGCCTGTGGACGTTTAGGGAATGGAGTACTCTCTCACTATCCTCCTGCGGGTTGGGAAAGAAGGTAGACAGGTGGATGGCCTGGTTCAGGGATAGGTCATTCACTACTCTGGGGGTGAATGAAGGGTTAGTCCTGAGAGTCACTCTGTCCAGATGGAAGAGTGAAAATGGAGGTGTGGCCATAAGAGCTTGCAACTCTGAGACCCTTCTGGCAGAGGTCAGAGCTACCAATAAATCAGTTTTCCAAGTGCAAAATTTTATGGGAGCATTGTCTGCTGGCTCAAAGGGGGCTAGAGTCAGTTTTTCTAATACATAGTTAAGGTCCCAGTGGGGAGGAGACTGTTTCCTGGGTGGTCTTAAGTGTAGTACACCTTTGAGGAACAGTTTAGCGGGGAGTCTGGATGCAAGGGGTGGATCCAGAGGGAGCAGGCAGAGATGGCAGACAAATGTGCTTTCAGAGATGAGTATGACAGCCATGTCTGCATTAATTCACACAGGTAAGACAGGGTTAGAGGAATATCACTTTCCAACAGGTCCAACTGTCTTTTGTGACACCTATTCCACTTTGAGAGATAGGATTTCCTTGTGTTGGGTTTCCTGGCCTCCTGTAGGACATTGAGCAAGTCCTCGTTGTATAGTTGTCTGAAGGGTGATCAGAATCCTATCAGCCACAGGGAGAGGTGCAGGGATTGCCACTATGGGTGTATCTGAGTCCACTTGTGCTGTGTGCGCAGGTCCACTGAGGAGGGTAACTTGTGGTGTTTGCCCTTGGGCAAATGAAGGAGAAGGGAGAACCAGTGCTGTCTTGGTCAGTAGGAGGTCACCAGCAAGATTTTTGGTGAGTCCTGCTGAATTTTCAGCAGCGATTTGTATTAAGGGGAAGGGTGGGAATGCATACAGAAAGTTCCCCTTCCAGGCCATCGAGAAGGCATTTGTCGCCAGTGCCTTGGGGTTATGTGTCCTGGTGCAATACCCAGGAAGTTGCCTGTTTATGGTGGAGGAGGCGAACAGGTCTATTTGTGGTATACCCCACCTGTGGACCAGATTTAGGAAGACATTTCTTTGAAGCATCCATTTGTGGTTGTCTGAAATGGTTCTGCTTAGAAGATCTGCCTGGGAGTTGTGTTGGGATGGTATGTAAGCTGCCTGTAGGGTAATCCCCTGCAAGGTGGCCAGTTCCCACACCTGCAGAGCTAGTCTGCATAGAAGGTATGACTTTATCCCTCCTTGTTTGTTGAGATACCACAGGACTGTTGTGTTGTCTGTGAATATCTTGAGAGGGCCCCACTCTAGGTAGGGTAGGAAGGCTTGTTGGGCACGGAGGATCGCTCCCATTTCACTGATGTTTATGTGGTCTAATTTGTGTCTGTCCAAAAACCTTGCACTTTTCTCTACCCTACAGTTGCTCCCCATCCCAGATCTGAGGCATGTGTGTGCACTGTCTGGGAGGAATTGGGAGTTTGTAGGGGGAGGCCAGGGTTCTGGGCCACCTATGGCACCCACCATCTCAATTCCTGTTTTAAACAGGGGCGGAGGTGGACCCTAAACTCTAGAGGGCGGGAGTGCCGAGTCCACACTGATCTTACATATCATTGTAGTTTCCTCATGTGCATTCTTGCTAGGGGCAACATGGGGATGGTGGCTGTCATGTAACCCAGAAGTCTCAGAAATTGTCTTGCTGTCAGCACTGAGGACTGAAGGGCAGTGAGTAGGTGGTGTGTCAGGGACACCACCTTTTCTGGTGGCAGGAAGGTCTTCATAAGGTCTGACCAGATTCTGCATCCCAGGAAGACAATGCCCTGCGCTGGCTTCATATGGGATTTTGGCAAGTTTATTAGAAATCCTAGGGACTGCAGGAGGTACATAAGGGTCTGGGGGTGTGAAGACGAAGAGTCTTCTGGCCTTCTGCCTGGATTACTGGGTCATGTAGATAGGGAAATATATGAATCTGCTTCACCATGCAGTAAGCGATGACTGGAGCCAGACATTTTGTAAATATCCTGGGAGCAGTAGAAAGCCCAAAGGGCAAGTGAAAGAACTGAAAAAGGGATGAGCCTGCCAGAAATCTGAGGCATTTCCTAAAAATGGGTTTTATGGGTATGTGAAGGTAGGCAACCTTTATGTCCAGGGTTGCCATGAATCCCTGAGGAAGCAAAAGGGGGAAAAGGGTAGGGTGAGTGAGCATCTTGAAGGTAAGAACTTTTAAGAAGGGGTTGAGGCACGAGAGGTCTAGAATAGGCCTCCAAAGTCCTTCCTTTCTGGGAACCAAAAAGATTCTGAAGTAGAATCCTTTTCTTTTTGATTTTGTAGGTACTGGTTCTATAGTGCCTTGTATCAGAAGGGTTTGCAGAACCTGTCGAAGGAGGGGTAAATTGACTGGTTGGTGGCTGGGGTATGCCTAGCCTTGATGGTGGGGTGATCCAGAACATAAAGTAACAGTTTTGTATGATGGACAGAACCCACTTGTCTGAGGTAATGAGAGACCAGGCAGGGAGACAGTGAGAGAGACGGGCAGACAGGGGAAGGGATGATTGGGGGGTTTGAAAGCTGGGCAGGCAGTCAGATACTACCTACCCTATCTGGAAAGGAAAACCTTTGGCTGGAGGAAGGAGAAGCTCTAGCTGGGTGGGGTTGTCTTCTAGGGGATCTTCTAGACCTTGGGGCTGTAGGTCTAGAGGCCTTCCTGATAAACTGGGTCTTAGCCAGGTAGTTCCTCTGGAACTTAGAGATGGGCGAGACTAGGAAGGGTTTTAGATCCTGTAATTCTTTTCCTTTTTGTTGTAGAGATTTAAACAGACCTGCCACTTTTTCACCAAACAGGGCAGAGTGATCCAAAGGTGCATCAATAAGTTTGGCCCTGAAGTCATTAGGGAGAGGCTGAAGACATAGCCATGAGTATTTTCTTAGTGTAGAGGCTGATGCAGCTGACCTAGCTGAGGCTTCAGCTGCATCATAACTGCATCTTAATGAATGTCTATGCACATGCGAGGTGAGGGCTAGCAGGGAAGTCAAGGAAGCTTTGGCTGCACAATCAGGAATGTCAGCTAATTCCTTAATGGTCTTGTCCAACAGAGCTAAGGAATATTTGGTCATATGAGTTTGGTAGTTAGTAGCTCTGAATGACAGGGTAGCAGTTAGTAGCTCTGAATGACAGGGTAGCAGTTAGTAGCTCTGAATGACAGGGTAGCAGTTAGTAGCTCTGAATGACAGGGTAGCAGTTAGTAGCTCTGAATGACAGGGTAGCATATGTGTAAAGTTTCTTTTCTAACCTCTCCATGGTTTTGCTGTCCTTGTCAGCTGGAAAGATGGTACTGGTAGGAAGAAGCTTGGAAGCCCTATCAGTAGAGATGGAGATATTGGCTGGATCTACAGGAGGGCACTTAAATTAAAAATGCTTCTGTCTCAGGGACTTTGTAGAGTCTATCTGCTCTCTGTGGGGCTGGGGGTTGGGAATCCAGGTTGATGGAAACAGAAGCAAAAGCATCCAGGAAGGCTGGCTGAACAGGAGGGACAGCAGACAGACTGGGTGAGCCTATTTTTATCAGGTCGTAAAACCTCTTTTGCACTTCAGTCATATCTGAGGATTCCCACGTAACGTGGTCTTTCATCTTACTGAAAGTTTCCCCAAAGGTTAAATCCTCTACAGGGGAGTCAGGTTCAATAGAGCTTTCCTCTGGAGATCCATATCCCAGGGGGGAAGAGATCTGAGAGGAGTAAGAGAGGGAATCCTCGGAGGAATCAGACAGTTGTTCCTCCTCCTCCAGTAGTTGTTCTACCCTCCTTTCAGGAATGACAGATCTAGGACTTAGGAGGGGAGGAGCAGTGTCAGGGTTTTCTAAGGCAGCAGGCCTAAGGGCCATGAAGGCATTAAATAAACTCTGACTGAAGGCCTGCCAATCGGGCATGCTTTCAGGAACAGGAGATGCATGCTTTTGTTTTCTGTTTTTTTCTTTAGAGGCCTTGCAGGCGTCTGACTGGGAGAAGGCCTCAGGTCAGGCTTAGGGATGGCGGTAGTGGAATTCGAAAAGCCCAGAGTGAATGCTGGTTCCCCCGGCATATAAAGTAGACGCCAGTGTAGCCTCTATGTGTCGTCTGCTTGAGATTGTGTGGCTTCCTCAGAGGTACCCACTTTATGCACACCGGTGGTAGCCGAATCCTCGGCCAGGCCGACATCAGCCACAGACTGAGGAACGGCTGGAAGAGGCGCAGCAGAAGTAGTAGGCAGCAAGGTCTTTGCCCTCTTCTTGGACGGTTCAGACGGGGCGTCAACCGCAGCCTCCATCCCCAACGCTAATTGTTTTAAACTTTGATTCTCCAAGTACAAGTGCAAGGCCTGTAAGCGGCGATGTAAAGTCTTAGGGACAAATGATTTACAAATCACGCAGTTCTCGTGGTTGTGTTCCCTACCTAAACAAAAGAGACACTGATCATGGGTGTCTTTGTGGGGAATATGCCGACCACATTACACTTGCCCTTTCCGGATGACATGAACAGACTAGAAGAATTAACAGTAGGACTGAAAGGATCCTCAACGGGGTACTTAACTGAATTTTTCATGATCTGACGTCCGCGAGAAGCAGGAGCACCTGGAGTACGACTGACATCTGAAAAGTTCTGATGGCTGGTGCGTGCAGACGTCACTTTTATGGCTCATGTACATGCTGCCACGTCTGATGTCCGACGCACCTAGAGGGATTGAAAATCTTTGGAAACCTGGCTAAATGAACTGGAGAGAAAAGTAAACTCATATGTAGAATACTGCAACACTGGAATAGAAGGACATGCCTGGTTTCTGGAATCTAGGGTACAACTCAAAGCCCAATGCAGCATCTAGGGTGGGCCCCAACAAGGCACTCATCTTGATCCTGCTGTTTGCAACTACTGGAGACTAACATTCTGTTAAAACTCTCAATCAGTGGCTAACAAAGGGTGAGCCATTAAACTGATAGGGGAAACACCCCCATGAATATAAGAACACCTGTGATCCTTCTGGATGGGTATGTGAAGGTATGCTTCCTTTTAAATTCAGAGTCACCATAACTGCCTGGGGAGCAAGAAGGGACAACAGGATTTGAAGAGTTAACATTTCTTGTATAAGTTTTGTATAATCTCTATATGTGGAGCTTTTCTCCCCAGGCCTCTGCTGAAAATGGGTCTTATCCCAGTTGGACTTTCCCAGTAAACAAATGTAAAAGAATACAAAAATAAATAAAATAAATTCTGGGACTCTAATGAGCATGTCTACCTTTGACATGACCAGAAGAGGTTTCTGGAGTTTAACTTTTGTTGGCAATAAAAACAGTCCCAAGTACAAGTCCTTGGCCTTATGCCCAATGGGTTCCCTTCTGTGGATCCTTGTCACAGAATTTCTCATATCAATGGTATCATTACATCATTCTGTTCCTTGAGAAAGGGAGAAATACCTGCACTTTTTAGGATAGCTTGGAATCATAATTTGTAGCCCCAGGGGACCATGTCAAGAAATATTCTCCTTTGTGGTATCTAGCCTATTTTGAAAGATGAGGGACAATCAAGCCCCAGCTCCTTTGAAATTACTGGGGAGGTTTAGGGTCTGGAGTACTATTTTTTGGGGAGTGGGTAGGGAAGACAGAAGTATGGGTTAATCACAACTGTTCTCCTGTTTGTGAACTGGCCCCTATGGGCCCCCCAGAGCTCCTTCTGTCTTCTGGCTACTATTTCCTCTTTTGGGTGAACTTCCTACCCTTTAACTTTTTCATTTACACTTACCTGTGCTAGTAGGAACATCACTCTGTGGGTTAGTTTATGCAACATCTAGGAAATGGAGGGTGGAACAGCTCACAATGCAATGGTTTTACTAGCACCCACCTATCTCCTCCAGCACCCAAGCCACTAACTGAAATCTAGCTGTCTGGGTCATAGTCAGAGCACCATCCCTCTGTGGCACTGAGATATGCCACCATGCAGCATACCCTGGGCATACAGACAGCCCTGGATGCAACCAGGGCAAGCAGAACTTGACATTTCCTTGATGTTTGCTTGCAATCATCTATTCTAGGGGCTCTACAAGTTGAGGGCTGTACAAGGATTAGTTTGCTGCTTCTGTGGTCAGCATGTACTGGGCATAGGTTGCCTGAATGACGCACCTAATTTCTTTTCAAGTGCTGTACCCACTGCTTCATCTCTGTACTGACACAACTGCCAACGATGCATTCTGTTGGTCCCACAATTGCTGACAAACCACTGTATTTTCTTCATGTGTAATTTGGACAAGGGAACCATCAACAAAGGGGTTGCCACATGGCCTAAAATGGTCAAAAACTAGTTGTTAGTCTCGGTTTCCTTGTCATAAGTCTGGAAAAGGGAAGTCAATCCATTTTCACTCACAAAACATACACTCCATCGGTGTTTGCATCTAGAATTACCCCTCAAACACAGCGTTTTGACTTGTTTTTCTGTCTGTTGAAGGTGAAACCCATAGCACTTAAGGACAGTAAGGTGTAGGCCACAGTCCTTGGAATTTCTTCCTTGTACTAAGCCCGAGGAAGGTATCAGTAGGACCAGACATTCTGTGAAAACTCTGGGATCAGTAGCTAAACAAAAGGGCAAGGAAGTAAACTGATAATGGTGAATGCCCCCACCCAAAAAAAATAATCCCAGATACTGCCTGTGTCATCTGTAAATAGGAATGTGGACATAAGCATCCTCCTTGTCCAGAGTAACAAGACGCGCCTGAGGGCTTAGGAGAGGAAGCACGGTATGTTGTGTCAAAGTCTAAATTTTGGCATTTGTAGGAATTTGTTTAGTCTTTAATGACTGAAAATGTTTCTCCTCTCTTTCTAGAGACAAGGAATACTCTCGTGTGAAACCCTTACTTCTCCTCTCTGGAAGGTACAGACACTACTGTACTTTGTGGCATCATTTCTGATAAAATAGGGCTTGGTATTTTTCCTAGCCTGCTTGGTACTACTATTTTTTTAAGCCTCACCATGAACTGCAGCTTGTACTCTCTAGTAGGGTCTATATCAAGAGATTGACAGGTGAAAATGCCGAATCTCAACTGTTTGACACCAAAATGTCGAACTCCAAGTTACTCGAACGGCCAAACACCAACACCACACTAAAAAAACATATTTAAGTGGGGGGCTTCACCCCCAATGTGGAGGGCTGTGCCCCCCCCCCCTAACTAAATATTCTAACTTTGGGAACACACTACAGTCAGGGAAAGGGCAATTGTCACAGAACGGCCATTGTCACAGAACAGCCAACTGATTTCTTTCTGTTGGAAAGAAATCGGTGTTTTGGCCGTTCGGGAAACTTGGAGTTCAACATTTTGGTGTTGAACAAGTGAGATTCGACATTTTCACCTGTCGATCTCATGATATAGACCCCTCTAGTAGTAGTGTGGACAATCTATTTGTCTGAGATTATCCTTAGTGTTGGTGCAGGAGGACAACCAACTCTCTAAGTCTCGATGGTGTATCCTGGAGGGAGAAGTAAAGGGTCAGGGTGAGATTTCTGGGGAGGAAAAGAGGCTGGCAACAGTCACAGATGATCCTGCCTAGAGGTTAAGCCCTGAAGGCCCCCCATTTCTCCTCTGTCTTCATGTCACCATCTTTTATTTTCTGCAGCCATTCTAACAGTGGGCTGCCTCCTTCACCTTGCCATTGCCAGAAGGCACTGTTTTTTGGAAAAAATTTCTCCCTACTGTGCAAAGGGAAAGGGAGTTGGAAAAGGTACTTTAAAATTACAGTCTTGCCACTGTCCTCCAGCTTCCTGAATATATTACATACTTGAAATCCAAATAGCAACTCCTTATCCAAGGGTGCATTTAGTAGCTGTAGCTTCACATCCCTGGGCAGGGATTGAGTCAGCAATGGGGTTAGTTATAAGACTGCTTTCTTGGACTATGGACTCAGTCCCTGTCCAAGGTCACAGAGATACTTGCAGACATATTCCTGCCGTCCTAAATGTGGGTCTGGCAATTCAATGCCCTGAATGCCAAAACTGCTGAAGCACATATCTTCCTAAAATGTATCCAGCAACTTTCTTTCCCTGCCATGTCACTGGGAAGAATGTTATGCTTAGGAGCCAGTCAGGCTCCCTTTGCCAATTCCAGAGACACCATATGCAGGTCTGCAAAAGGATTCTTGCATTAAGAAGCAAGCAAGCAAACAAACAAACACTATTAAGGATGGAGTACTCTGTGAAACTGGTCAGACCTCTTTTGGAGGGGTGTGGGAATGGGCATCTGATTCTAGGTACAGAGCATCAAAGACATCCCCCTCCAAAGATGTGAAAGTGCAGCTTATACTTTTGTCACTCTCGGGGACAGAGTATCCCCAAATAATAGGCGGTGAATCAAAAGCCAGCATGCTATAATTGCCAGTGTCATAGGACAAGGTGGAGGACATCTAAGATTTACAGACCAGATTCTCCTCCTCCTCAGAGCAAGCAGAATCAAGATTTCTTAAAGAGGAGGTTTGTGTTTTTTTTTCCCTGGCAATCTGGACTCCTGACACAAAGGACTGGCTACGTTCAGGCTGCAGGCTGCATTAAAAACGAAAGAAGCCTTGAGCCTGCACAGCCAAATCCTGCAAAGGAAGCATGGTAGAGGCTACCTGTTTTAAGGTAGCAGCTTCAGTTTGGCACAGGCCACAGACATTGCTCTTACACAGGGGACGAACAAGGTATTAATTCACACATGAGCCTGTTCCATTTTCTTCCAACTTAAATGCAAAGAGATTTTCCTTAGTTTCTGATCTTCAGCACTTAATCTCCTATTTCACTAGGTGCTGCACTTCTCCGACCCTTGGACTGCCAGTCATCCTCCAACCGTCCCATGTCTATCCTCCTTACCTACACTCTGGAACCCCAAGTTCCACCCCCTCTAGTTAATGAAACAGGTTTCTGAGATATCAGTGTCTGCCTTTCCTGCTTGCATTTCCTTAGCTTTGAAGTCAGACTTCCAGGACTGCACAGTAATATTAAACAACCATACTGAGCTACCCTTGTTTGTTGCTCTGTTGTGTTGTACCATTTTCACACACCCCAGCCCACCTTTCCTTTTTAGCAGAAATATATAACCATGCTCAACTTCCAACCCAGATTTGAGCACCTCTTTCCCTTCTGGCTTAAAAAGAATATGTCTTTGATACACAGCAGGTCACTCTGCCACATCCCATCCTCCTGTCACTCTGATGCCCTCATCCCCCTTTGCCCATCTCAATTATGTCCTCTCACAGGTCACTGCTGCCTCTGTGCCTGGTTTCATGTCTTCCTAAGTATAAACCCAGAGTTAAGGTTCACAATAACATAGTCAGCTGCCTCCCTTTGCAAGACTTTGTGACAAAAGTCTCCAGTATCTTGTCTGTTTGCAATCTGATAATCTCCTCTTATGTTCACTTCCTGCCCCATCTCTTGGCTTCTCCTGGAAGCAATCTTCCCTTCCTCCAGCTACAACACATCCAGATATCTCTACTATTCATGACAGTTACCTCCCCTTGTTGTCACTGTGATGCACTGGACTAATTTCAAATTACCTTTTCTCTTCACTTCCTTCAAATGCCTCCTAGTGCTGTCCATGTCTGATTCCCTTCTCCACTTGATTCTTCTCAGTCTCTTCAACATCCTGTTGATAACTCCCTCTGCTTTACTTCCACAGTGATCAGCTTCCTGTCTAGTCTCCCTCTGTCTTCTCTGTCCTGATTCCAACCTTTATTTCTTTGCATTTCTTACTGTCCCCCCAGCTTCTGGCTCTTAACTGCCCCTTCTCTTCCACTCCACCTTACTACCCCAAACTGCCTCAGCCCACATTCTCCTCCTGAATTCCTAATCTCACCCTCCATCCAGGCTCCCATACATCCACTTCATATTTTCCACTTCCCCCATTACATTCCTACCCTCCTAAACAACAGAACCACCCTCTCGTCCCCTCCCCACACATCCTTCAACCCTAGCTTTAGGTCACACTCAGTAAAATGGCCCCATCTCTCACCTCTCTATACAATGTCCAAATTACAGCCTACCAGGACCAGAGTTGTAACATGGCCTATAACACCTTAAACTCTCAGGCAAATGCTCCAATGAACAGCCAGTAAAGTACTGGCAAAACTAAGAATAAGCAACAGATTCTTAAAAAAGATGCACAATCACTACACAACTACTAAAACCTGTATACTACTGTCATCCAAAACATAGTGGAGATTGAAAGTTACAGTTCAGTGCAAGTCACTTTAAAGTATACAAGCCATTCTGAAACATTCCCCAAGTGACTAACACTGGAACTCTCCTGTTATAAACTGCAAGCAATTTATTTTTGTACAGCAAGACAATTTACATTTTTTGTACAGCAATGCGTATACTTCAGTGGAAAGCATCATAGTGTTAAATGGCTGGCAGCAATAAAGAAAATGATTCTATAACTGGGAAGTTAACAGAAAATAGGTAAATGCTGACTACTTTATACAACTGAAACATCTCAGCACTCCAATATTTAAACATGGTAACAATGTAAAAGAATATGGAGTTCTAGAGACAGATCAGGTTTATGATACACACATTAAAGACAACAAAAATAAAACAGTCTCTCTTGGACAACAAAGACATGAAAAAGGAGCTTAACGTAGGAGGAATACAGTATATATATTTGAGGGATGATTTATCAACAGACCAAGAGGAGAAAGGCAAGCACAAATGAAAGGAAAGGAAATGCTTGACTAGAAAACAAAATTACTTAAAACTATGTGCTAGGAAACGAAAAAGTGGGAGGACTAACCAAATCTTCAGTCACACATACCATAAAAAAAAACTTAAAGAATGATTTAAAATAACCAAAAGAGCTGAACAAATTGGATCAATCAACCAACAGCTATTAAAAATCACTTGCCGCCCTCACCTCATTTCGTAAACATATTCACACGGAAAATTACATTTCAATTAACCTGAGGAGGAGAAACAGAGAACACAAGCTTAAGGAAAGTACAGCTGTAGGAAGAACCCACCATAAGAGTTCAACTTTGACAGAAGGAAGTAGCACTACTGAGGACCTATTCCAAATATTGAATATTAGCCATATGCAGACATTTCTCTGTATTTCAGCTAGAATTCTTAATGCAGCACCGATACAGACTTCAGTTGAGTTTCTGTATGATGCTAAAACTGTGGGTGATGGGCTTTTGATCGTGTTTAGGCACCTTTTTTCTGAGGACTTGCTTTGGATCCTGCATGAGGCCAGGAAGGCCACTACCAGGAAATCATATCTGTCTAAACAAAAAAGACTTTCGGTCTAGTGCTTCTCTCTCCATCAAAATTCTCTGTCTGTGGAGGTTGCTCTGGTTCTCTCTGGTTCTCTCTTGTGTGATCTGTTCCATGCTGGGTTAGCATATTCTTCACTTAAAGCTCACCTGTTAGCAATTTCTGCTCGTCTGCCCTCGACTCCTTCTCTGGTCTGCAGATTTGAGGTCAAGCAATTTCTTAAAGGCATCCTTCATATCAGGCCTCCCAGGAAACCTATTCCTCTTTCCTGGGACCTCAGTTTTGTTTTTGTAAAATTGACTAAAGCTCCTTTTGAGCCTACTGCTTCAGCTTTCTTACAATATTATACCTGGAAAATTGTTCTTCTTTTGGCTCCCCCTTCGGCCAAGCAGATGTCTAAATTTCAGGCTATCATGGCTGTTCCTCCTTTCTTAGTTTTCCACAGAGTCTCTTTGTACTAACCCTTTTATGCCCAAGGTGGTCAATGAGTTGTCCCTTAATCAATCCATTCATCTGCCTTCCTTTTTTTCTTCTCCACAGTCTGCCAGTGAGAAGATTCTTCACACCTTGAACTTGCAGAGACAGCTGAGATGATATTTGGATAAAACTAAAGTTATTCACAAATTTAAGCAGTGTTTTGTTTCCTTTCATCCCAGGTCTTTGGGTTTAACTATTTCTAAGCAAACCATTTCTTCTTGGATTTCTAAAGGCATTATCTGATGTTGTCAATTTTCACTGTATCCTCAACCTATGGGTTCGGATCCAATCTTTCGGATCAGACTCTGCCGTTACAATAGCTCGTACTAACCAAAAAAACTCTAGAGCTTCTCCCTTACCTATAATGCACCATTCATAAGTATTCCAGATCTCCTTTGCCACTATTTGCGTTAGATGTGATCAGTTGCTCTTGAGCAGATAAGTGAAATTAAAACATTTTTTCCTTTAAATCTTGCTAAATAGTGCTTTAAAGTTCTCAGTTTCTTTGCAATAGCCTCTATCTCTTACCTAGTGACTACTTTATTTTCAATTCTCTGTTCTTTCCGTATGAAAGCACCTTTTAATTCTATTGTTAGTATTCTCCTTTTACACATTGTGTAATCTTTCTTACCATTGTTATTCTTTTTCCCCCTTTTTTAAAAAAAAAAAAAAAAAGCTTTTACTGCTAACATTTTTTTTCTCTTTGCTTGTTGGTTTCTGTAGTGATAGAATGGCAGACAAGGAAAAGGCTGGCTTCAAAAAGTATCGGAAATGTGGCCACACAATGCCACATTCAGACTACCATACACTTTGTTTATTGTTTGGGACCCCTCCATCTCCAAGAGGATTGGTTTGATCTGTCATGCGTTCAACCACAGAGCTCTGGTTGAACACAAAAACAAATTCTTAAAGGTTTACTGCCTTCTGCTTTCAGTGAGGCAATATCTGGAGCTCCTTTTCTAGATAAACAAAAAAGGGCAAGAAAAAAATCAGCCGCCCTTCTCCTTCCTCAAAGACTTCTGAAAAAGTAAGGAGGAAGCCTATTGCGGTTCAGACTTTTCCATCGGATCTGACAATTAAGAGACCCAGAGTTTCGGATCTGTTTAACTTCTTCGGACCCAAAGATCAAAATACAACACCCTATGGATCTGTCTGCTTCTTTGGATCAGACTTCAGATAAGAAAAAGGATTCCTCCGGATCTGACACTCTCTGATCCGACACCAAAATTCAGGAATTTGACTATAAGCCTACCTTGTTTACCCAGGACCCAATATTCACCATCACTGGACCCGGTTCCATTCAGAATTCCTTCTCCTTTTTTGGAGAGGCCAAAATCACCCTCCGTTATGTCCACTTGTTCTTCTAGGAGTTTGACCAAAGAAGATGTGGACAGTGGTGAGAAATTATCTATGTGCAGAATAGGTCAGGGGTTTCCTCGGCTCCTATACCTTCGGGTTAGGAGTTTCAGACTCTGAAGATATCCCTATCCTCAGAGTCCATGTTTGCTCTGAGTTCTTTGGTTCAGTTGGAACCAGAAGACCTCTCGGAGCCGTAGCTGCCTTGTCGGCTCTGAGATGTTGGAGCAGACTCTTAAGTGTTTGGAGCCATCTCTCCACCTCGGGTCTTTGGCTCGGATTAGCTCTGTTCCAACTTCTGCCTTGGGAGGATTATCTTCTGAGCAGGGATGGACTAGGATCCAGAAGCTTGCCCTCTCGGATCCGAAGTCCTGTCCCTCTCAGGGGAGGTCAGCCTTTGAGGTTTTGAAGACAGCCATGTCTGCTTCAGCAGCTCAGACAGTTCCTACCCCCTTGGATCTTCTGCGTGCAAAGTCTCAACCTTTTTCTCCACAGGGACAGTGAGTACCAAAACCTCAGGCTTCCCAGCAAAGTATTCCCACTTCTTCTGATACCTCCCAGAGCATCCCACTGAGGAGGAATATCCTACCGATGGACAATGTTTAAAAAAAACATCTCTATGAAGCATCCATTTGTGAGCTTGTGTGCTGGACCTGCTCAAAAACGTCTGCCACTATATTGTGCTCTGAGATAATGTAAACATCCTGAAGAATCACTCGATACTGGACAGCTAGATCCCAGACCATGAAGAGGCAGTCTGCAAAAGAAGGTAGGACCTTGTACCCCATTGCATGTTGACATATCACATCACTGTAGTATTGTCTGTGAAAATCTGGAGTGGAACAGGGTTAAAAGAGGGACTGAAAAACTTGAACAACTAGAAACAGAGCCTTCATCTCCTTTATACTGATGTGTTCCGACCTCTGATGAAAAGGTCAGAAACCCTAAACCTATAGACAGCAAAAGGAGGCCCTCCCATCCTCTCTCCCAGGTTGAGAGAAAGTTGTTGAATCTATCACGGAAGCTTGAGCTTGAGACAAGGAAAGAAGGGGACTGAGGACTGAGAAGTCCAGCTGATGGCAATGCTGGAGCCACACGGACGAGGTACCGCTGTAGCTTTCTCATATGGAGCTTGGCCAGAGGAAATATGGGGATGGTGGAAGCCATAAACCAGAGAACCCTGAAAAAGTCCCTGGCCGTGACTGAAGCCAGAGGAGAGTGGAAAAAAAAACAGTAAGACACAAGGCCTTGGAAGCAGGCAGTGATGCCAGCATGGGGGTGATCTGGAGCTTGCAACCAAAATATTATCCTGATAAGGGGGGTCAGGGATGACTTCTGAAAGTGTACAGTGAAACCCAGACTCTGCAACAGAGAAATAGTAAACTGGAGATGCAGAGCATCAGGGGAAGATGTTTGAATGAGAAAATACATCCAAGTAAGGAAAGATCACACTCCTCTCATCCTGAAAAAGGCAATGACAGGAGCGAAGCATTCGGTGAGTACCCTTGGAGCAGTAGAGAGGCCAAAGGGCAAAGCAGAGAAGTGAAACTGCAAGGAAGAAGAAACAGAGAAATGTAAAAATTTCCTGAAAAGGGGGATGGATACGGATATGAAGGTAAGCATCCTTGAGATTCAGACAAACCAGATAGGCCTGGGGTAGAAGTGGGGAAATAAAGTCTGAAGAGACAACATTCAAAAGCAAAAGAGTCTTGAGAAAGGTGTTGAGTTGGGAAAGGTCCAGAATTAGTCTCCAAGTGTCCTCCTTTTTGAAACCAAACACATTCTGGAATAAAAACCCCTTCCTACCTGGGCAGGGGGCACAGCTTGAATTGTGCCCTGGATCAAAACAGAATGAAGTACCTCTGGAAAAAGAGGAGGTTGTTCCTGAGGTGGCTGAGGGATGCCCCAAAAGGGAGGAAGGGATTTCCAAACCATGAAATATCCCAGGCGGATAATTTGGAAAAGACAGAGAAAGACTGAGGGATAAGGGAATCTGGCAAAGAAGAAAGGGAAGCAAATTTTCAAATGGAACCTGACTTATCCTGAAAAGTAGGTTTCTGGGAAGTAGAGGTTTGTGTAGACTTGGCAGTGAAGACACGTCTACAACCCTCATTTCCTTTGGGTGGAAGGCAAGACTGCCTGCGAACAAGAGCAGATTTGGGGAGGTAATTCCTCTGAAACTTAATAATAGGAAAAACAAAAATATTTCAACAAATGCAAATCTTTACCCCTTATCCTGGATCGACTTAAAAGGTTTATCAGCACCAAAAAGAATTTTATTATCCATTGAAGCATCCAAGAATTTAGCTTTAATATCATCAGGCAAAGCCTGAAGACAAAGCCAAGATTAATGCCTTGTAACAAAACCAAAGACAGCAGCCCCGGAGAAGACATCAGCTGCATCACAGCGCTCAGGAAGGTTGGAAACCTAACACAGGCAGACAAAACACACCTAGTCATACGAGTCTGTCAGCTAATGGCCTGAAAAGATAAGATGGCAACAGTATAAATCTTTTTGCCCAGCTTTGCCATGGCCTTACTATTCTTACTGGAAGGAAGCAACTTGATAGAGGGCAACAACTTGCAGGTCTTAACAGAAGAGACAGATACTACAGAAAGATCAGTAGAGGGTCATTTATAAAGAAATTTACATTCATCAGGCACCTTGTACAACCTATCGGGTTTCTTGGAAGCATGGGGCAAAGAATCAGGGCCCACAGAAGCTGCTGAAAATGTATGCAGGAGGGCAGCCAGAACTGGAAGAATCGCAGAAGGCTTAGGAGACTCCATCTGGAGAAGCTCATAATACCTTTTCTGAATATCAGAGACTTGAGGGCAATCTCACTGAAAAGAATTTCATCACATGGTAAGTGTGTCCCCCAAAACAAAGTTCCTCTAAAGCGATATCAGGACTAATAGAATCCTCTTTCTCTGAACCATAATCCATGGGGGAAGGGATTTGAGAACAAGCCAGGGACTCTTCCCCCACATCCAGATCCTTACCTGAGGAGTTCGGTTCCCTGGGTCTTTTATGAGGAGTGGAAGACCAGGGAGGGGTAGACATGGACACCCCTTGAGGCGGCTTTAAAGCCATTAAAACAGTAAACAACACCTGAGAAAAATCATGCTATTCACGTTGGGATCTTTAACTATTGGGGAAATATGCCTGCTTCCTTTTCTGTGAAACATCCACACGAAACACCCTTGGAGGGTCAGATCCTTGGTGACACTCAATAAGCGGAGCAGGCATCTCCTCCCTTACTAAAGCCTGTGGAATCCCACTTGGTCCCTCAGATACAGTCAGATGAGGTTCTTCCTCAATGTCTAGAGCAAATGTCTGCAAAGCCTCCAAAGATGTGTGAGAAGTCGGATCTATGCTGACCTCTGACGGGGTTGTGGCAGAGGAATCTGAAGCAACCACTGGAAAATCCTCTGGGCTTTCACTAGCCTCAAGAGAGACACCCTGGCGAGGCTGGACAGCAGCCATATCAGACCAAAGAATTTGGCCTTTTTCTCGGCCAATGGCTGAGTCTTGGGACTAGAAGACCCCACCACAGCACCTTGAGCCAGCAGCTTAAGACACTGGTTTTCAAGGTAAATAGATAAGGATGAGAGATGACTACATAGTTAGGGTCTTAGGACAAAAGCTTGGCATCTAGAACACTGTGTATGGTCATGGGAAGCACTCAAACAGAAAAGAAACTGGTCGTGACCATCCTTATGGGGAATCTGCCTCCCACACTGACATTTTCCCTTTTCAGATGACATGACCACAAGCAGTACTAAATAAAAAAGATAAGGAGAAACCCCAATGGGCAATTATCTGAAACACAACTTGGTAACCAGCACAGCAGAAAGGTGTTCAGACCGACATTCAATGCTGGTGTTCGGACTGGTGGCAAACAAGATCCAAGTGTGTGTGTTCGTGTCTCACCTTTATGCCCTATGCCTTGTGTGGGAAGCATACATGTGACATATGGTGCCAGTAAACACTAAGGCTTTGGTATACTTGCCGGATATTGGGCTATCCTTGGTAGGAGAACCCTTCAGTTAAGAATGCTGCAACAGCGAAAAGGACATCCACTGTTACAGGGGCCAGAAGGGAGTCATCACAATGACCTCTGAATGCTACTTCTGAATTGTCAGAATGACCTTGGATATTAGTGGAAAGGATGGAAAAGCATACAGGAACATTCCTGTTCAAGGAAAAGGAAAATCATCCATCTTCCTGGCCTTCTTGAATACAGTCCTGAACTGGAGCAGAACTTTGCCAACTAACTGCTGTCAGCAGAGGTGAAAATATCTATTTAAGCATTTCCCCCAGCTGGATCAATTCCTGCAAGACCCCCTAATTCAATTTCCATTTCTGAGGGTCTGTTCTGGTCTTGCTGAAATTTGTCTGCCGCACAATTTTGCTCTGACAGTATGACAAGATGGCTGTAAAGTGGGTATGCACTGAAAAGCTATATCTCAGGCTACCATAGATTTGTCCTCGCAGATAGTAAGTTATGATCATCTGTTTATGTACAGCACTGTGGTGTCAGGTGTAAACACATGTAGAGGTCCTGGGGACCATAAATAACTGACAGGGTTAGTGTCAATCTCTTTTATGTTTGCATGTTTTGGTCTTTTTTTTTTAATTCCAAAGACTGTGCACTTTTATCCCCACAGACACTGCTCCTCAAGCAAAGTCTGAGGTTTTGGAGATGGATTCGGGTAAATTTGGTCTCTCCAAACAGTCTCCTTTTTCATAAACTTCAAAACTGGAATCTGGAATGTCGAGATTGTTAACATTGGGACTATATAGACTTCGGTTACTAAAGAATTTTTCAAATGACTACTCTTGCAAGGGGGATCAAGAGAACCAAGGAAGCCATGAGATACAGAATCCTGAAAAATTCTGACTGAGACAGTATCAAGATACAGATCCACTCTTTTTCCTGTGGAACAGAAGTTCTTTGAATGGAGACATCTAGGAGACACCCCAGGAAAACAATCCTGTGAGGAGGCGTTACAGACTACTTTGGTACGTTCTCCTGGAACACCATTCCTCATCCAAGTGAGACATTCCTGAGACTTTGAAAGAATCTGGAAAGATAACCAAGTGGTCTAATTAAGGGAAATTATGAATACCTTGCAGCTGGCAGTAGGCTATTACAGAAGCCAAACACTGCGAATACCTCTGGAGCAGTGAATAGACCTAGGGGTAATGCAGAGAAGTAATGATGTGATCCAGGAACACTAAACCTTAATAAACATCTAAAAAATGGATCTACAGGAATGAGATGACATGCTACTTTTAAATCTAAGGTCATCAGAAAATTCAGACTTGAAAAAATAGCTGTGTAAAATCTTACCATAACCACAGATGTCTATCTCTTCCAGTATATTGCAGTATTCATAACATGTGGGACTCCCTGCCTAGGTGACCTGAACATCTGGCCAGTATACCAAAGGCTTTTATTACTGCAGGGTATGTGCGGATGTTACACAGACAACTAACTGAGGCCATGAAAGTGACGTCTGCATGTACCATCCACAGAAAAGAATGTCCTAGTCAGAACACCAGTCCAAGGATAAGAGGTAAAAGAGCCATCATCCTAAGAAAAGCATGAACCAAGGTGGAAGGAGGATGGGATACAATACTGCAACATGGAAGAGGAGGACATCTATGGTTACGGTAAGATATTTTTACACAACTATTCTATGTCTTTCTATGTTGCAGTATTCATAACATGATGGACAGTAGCAAAGATCATGGAAGGGAATGGGCGGTTGGAGCAGAGGAAGTCTCCAGGAACCCATGCAGGATTGCCATTGCAAAGCCTGCTCTGGATCTAGAGACAGTATCCAGCTTGTAATGTTTGGTGACTGTGGGGACAGAAGACCATGTAGCTGCTTCCAGAATAGAGGTAGTGTTCAAACCTTTTTTTAAAAGGCCGCAGGGGACGCTACAGCCCTAATGGAATGAGCTTTTACTGAAGAAGAGTAAGCCTTTCCATGGAACGCATAGCAGAAGAAAATGGCCTTATAGAGATCCATGTGGAAATAGTTTGTTTAGTCTTGTCTAGGTAAAATCTGAGTTGTATACGCACATCCAACGGTATGAAGCACCCTTTCACTAAAATTTGAGGCGTAAGAAAGACAGTAGGCAGATGAATAGATTGGTTAAGTGACAAATCATTAACCACTTTAGGCAAGAAGGTTAGTACGAAGAGAAACCCTATCCTTGTGGAACCATCATAAAAGGTTGACAAGCCATTAAGACTGAGTTCAAAAACTGTTCTAGCAAAGGTGATGACTACCACCAAAAACGCATTCCACATGCAAAATAACAAAGAAGCGGAGACTGCAAACTCAAAAGGGGCCCAAGTAAGCTTTTCCAGTACAAAATTAAAATCCCAGGGAGGGGGAACAGGTTTCCTGGGAGGCCTGATGTGAAGGACGCTTTTAAGAAAAAGTTTAACCTCTAGCCTAGAAGTTAAAGGAAGAGATAGAAGCAGACATGCAGAAATGGCAGACAGGTGGGCTTTAACAGAAGAGTAAGCCAATCCCACCTTAAGCAGCTCACATAAATAAGAAAGAACTAGGGGAATGTCCACTGAAAATGGATCTATCCATTTCTTCAGACACCAGATGGAGAACCACTTCCACTTGGACAAATAGGATCTCCTAGTATTGGGTTTCCTGGCCTCCTGCGAGACAAGAAGCACATCCTCAAAGAGGAGGTGTCGGAAAGGGATCAGAAGCCTATCATCCATAGAGTCAGGCTCAGAGTTTTTAAGCATGGATGAATAAGAGATCCTTTGTCTTGTGTGAGAAGATCTACCCTGTGAGGTAACTTGTGATGACTGCCCTTGGTTAACTACAGACGAGGGAACCAGTGCTATCTTGGCTAAAAGGGGGTCAACAACATTTTTGGTTTGTCCTGCTGTATTTTTCAGCAGAACTTTCTGAATGAGTGGGAAGGATGAGAAATGCATAAAGACACATCCCCTTCCAAGAGAATGACAGGGGATCCACCTTCCATACCAAAGGATCTGGGGCTCTGGCACAAAATTTTGGAAGTTGTCTGTTCAAGGGGGAGGCAAAGAGATCTACTTGAGGAATACTCCACTGGTGGAGAATATCTAGAAACGGGTCTACTTCTAATTTTCAAAATAAGTTGAGATCATACGATCAACGTTTTAAGTTCGAACCGTTTAAATTGAGATCTTCATACAGCATGGAATGGTATATTTACTGTTTTCCCTCACTGCAGTATGATCTTGGAGTTGGTATATTTAATTAGCAGTGGGTGTGGTGGTGCACGGGGACTTGCCCCCTGCTGCACAAACATAAAAAACAAGATTTTTTTTGTTTTTATTTTTTTAAATTTTGAACTTTCAAAACGTTGATCTTATGGTCTCAACTATAAGAAAGTTGACGTTTTGAAAGTTCGAAATTTAGAAGTAGACTCCCAGAAACACATCCCTGTGAAGCATCCATTCATGGGTTTGTGTCATGGACCTGCTGAGTGTGTCTGCAAAAACATTCTGGGCTGAAGGAATGTAAACAATTAGTAATGTGACCTTTGGTTGAGAAGCAATCTCCAAGGCCTGAAGAGCCAGCATGCACAGCAGGTTAGACTTTGTGCCCCCCATGCTTGTTCACATACCAAAGGACTGTGGTGTTGTCCGTGGACAGTTTCAGGTGGCTTGGTCGGAGGAAAAACTGGAAAGCTTGGAGCACTAGAATCAAAGCTCTCATCTCTTTGATGTTGACATGTTGTTTTCTTATGGACGGAGACCAAATGTCTTGGACTTTTAAGTGTCTCAATGTTGCTCCCCAGTACATGTCTGAAACATCTGTAAATAGTTCCTGCACAGGATCCGGGGCCTGTAAGGGAAGACTTGGATTCAAAGAAATGTGTTGAATCCACCAGTGTTATCTCTCTCTCTCTTTTCAGACAAGGGAGAAAAGAGAGAACAAACTACAGAGGATGAGCATGCTGACACCAGATTGTTATCAGATACCACTGGAATTTTCACATGTAAAGTCTGGCTAAGGGTAACATGGGAATTTACAGATACCATGAATCCTAGCATGCAGATAAACTCTCTGGCTGACATTTTTGTTTGAGGGAGCAACTGTTGGAAGTGGGACAGAAGAGACTGCATTTTTGTGGAGGGAGGAAAGGGAAAACCATCTTAAGGTTTGTTTTTATTCTGCAGCCCAGGACAACCTGATCCTGAGAAGGGCTGAGAGAAGACTTGCTGTAGTTGATAGTGAACCCCAAGCTTTTAAAGCAGCAATATGGCAGTTTGGACTTTCTGTTGCAGAATGTCTGGATGACTTGCTTGAATTAGGAGGTTGTTCAGGTAAGGGTAAATCAAAATTCCTTGAAGTCTGCAAAAGGGAAAGACAGGAGCACAAAATTTTGTGAAGACATTTGGAGCCGTGGAGTGTCCAAAGTACAAAGCACAAAACTGAAAATGAGTAATAGAAAAACATACTTCCTGAACAGAGGATGAATGGGAATAAGAAAATATGCATCCTTAATGCCTAGAGAAACCAGAAAGGACTGAGGAAGAAAAAGAGGGAACAGTGTCTGGACAGTGAGCATGTGGAAGGTGGGCACCTGAAGGAACAGACTGAGCTGGGACAGATATAAGATTGGTCTCCATGGACCATCTTTCCTGTGGACTAGGAACATCCTGGAATAGAACCCTTTTCCTCTTTGAAGAGGGGGGAGCTTCTTGAATGGTCCCCTGAGAGATCAAGTCTTTTAACACCTGAGGAAAAAAAAAGATCTGTTCTCGAGGGGTTGAGGAATGCCCATGAAAGGGGGAATGGGCTTCCAGACCATGTAATAGCCAATCTGAACAAGTGAAGGGACCCATTTGTCTGTGGTAATGCTTGTCCAGGAAGGAAGAAAATAAGAGAGGTGCTGGGAAAGAGGGATGTGGGAGAGATTGGCCAGGTAGTCAGAGACTACCTGGCCTGTCAGGAAAGAACGGCTTTTGAGCAGAAGCTGGTTGTGATCTGCAGGAACTCTGCCTGCATGTCACTTTCTTGTGAAGGAGGGGAGGAGTGCACACTTTTCTTCCTCACAAAATGAAGTTTGGAAGGATAACTCCTATGATACTTTGGGACTTAGGACACAATAATGTGCTTCAGT
Source organism: Protopterus annectens (assembly GCF_019279795.1). Classification (NCBI taxonomy): domain Eukaryota; kingdom Metazoa; phylum Chordata; order Ceratodontiformes; family Protopteridae; genus Protopterus; species Protopterus annectens. Next base: position 481,279,288 of record NC_056733.1, on the reverse strand, counting down.
TCCTGCAACTCTTTCCCTTCTTGTAAAGTTTTGAAAAGGGCGGCAGCATTAGCATCAAAAAGGGCAGCATTGTCAAGAGGTGCATCCATAACTTCTGCTTTGATATCATTAGGCAAAGGCTGCAATCTAAGCCAGAAGTATCTCCTAAGGACAGATCCTGATGCAGCTAATCTGGCAGATACTTCAGCTGCATCATAACAACACTTAATGGAGTGTCTAGTTACTTGGGAAGAGGCTGTCAAGAGAGATTTATTTAATTAATTTATTTATTTATTGCATTTGTTTACAAGGAAAGTCCACTGGGCGTAAAAGAGCACATTTTCAGTGGAGGCCTGGGCGAAAAACTCTGACAAGAACATAGATACAGAAAATATTAAACATTAACTGGTACAAAAGTAGATACAGTGTTAACACACACTGATTACGGTAATATATACAGAATATGCACATAAAAGCAGAATTTTGTTGGTTGCCAGATGAATTCAAAGAGGTATAAACAGAGATATATTACTCAGCATTATTGTACCAGTATAAACAAGTGATGAAAAATAATTATGGGAAAATATCATCAGTCAGCAGTAGCAAAAAGCAAAGGAGTTTAGTTATCACCTAAGGAGAAGGAGGAGGAGGGTTAGACAATTGAATAGGTACATAGCCAGGAAGAGTTTGCAACAATGAAATGAGAACTGCAATCAAAGTCAAATGCAGCATTCAGACAAAAGGGTGAAAAAACACCTTTTGTGAGGACAATGCAAAAAGGTACATGGCAAGAAAGAACCAAGGCATAAAATGGTTTGTTTCTGCCTTATAGTTTATGCAGCACAAACAGCTCCCTGAAAGACACTGCTAAAATACTCTAAGCGGTAGCCTACTGAGAAAATTTCACCAGTGAGGGACAGGAACACGTCAAAGGACCAAGACATTCTAAAAGTTGATTTCAGACAGCTGTGAACTTCCACCAAGGAAAACAACACCTGCTGCATTGGACACATTAAACAAAAGTTATGTATTTTACCATAACGAGAGACCCTGTTACTACTGTCCATCCAATATGACTTGTGGGTCCTTGAGCCACTGATCGAATTTGATCCAGCAGAGATAATGCTCCGGCATCAAGCCCCTTTAAGAATTCTTCCTTACCATGTCTGTCCTCCCAGCTAATTCAGATCTAGTTTGATGCCTGAAGACCAGGAACTATCAATCTATACTGCCTTGGACCCAAGCACAAGAAATTCAAATCCTTCAAGTCTTATAACATGGAAAGGATAGGAAACAGATGGGTTGGCATATCGAATGGCCTACAATGAAAGGATCTATCATTATGGTAACTACATAACTTTCATATTGTATTCATTCGGTCTATCTGATGTGTGGGCTAGAATCACAAGCTGCAGAACTCCTGGGTGGAATGGAAGCATCAAAGGATGCTCTAACTCTGGAAGCGCAATCCTGTTTGTAGTGTTTGATAAAGGTATGCATGGAAGACCAGGGGGCTGCTTCACATACATCTCTCAAAGAGTGCGATCTAAAAAAGGCAGAAGTAGCAGCCATGGCTCTAGCAGAATGGGCTCTTGGACTGCATGATAATGGTTTTTGTGGGATTTGTAAACAAAGGAAATACAATTTGACAACCCTCTGGATAGATTTTTTGGATACCTTTTTGCCTAAATTGCACTGTGCAAATGAAATGAATAGCTGCTATTCTTTTCGGATGGATGCGGTTCCATCAAGGCAAAAGTGTAGCTGTCTGTGAATGTCTAATGTACCCAACAACTGTTTCACTTTGGTTTGACAGCTGGGGAAGAAAATGGGCAAATAATTGGGTTGAGAGATATTACGCTCTGAAGCAACCTTGGCAATGAAAGAGGATTAATTCTCAAAGTTACCTTTTATGAAAGATGAGGGGAGACTGAAGAGTGTACATGTAGTTCTGAAATTATTCTAGCTGAGGTAACTGCTAGCAGAAAAATGTTTCTCCAGAACAGAAACTTCAGCGCTGGTATTGCTGCAAGTTTGAAAGAGGCTTTGTTAGGGCTTCCAAAGCAAAATTCCAGTCACTAGCTCTTTAACTGGTGGAAGTAATAGGCAAGCATCCTTGAAGAAGGCTTTGCATAACTTATGGGAAGCCAGGAAACGATTCTGAAAGCCAATATGAAAAGATGAAATCATTATTAGTTGACTCTAGATAGTAGAAAAACTGGAACTGGATGAAAGAGGGAAGAGAGAAAGTGCAAAACTTCTGAGAAAGAGGCTGAAAAGGGGTCAACATTTTGAGTACCACCCCAAGCAGTGGATTTCTTCCATTTACTACGATAGATTTTATGGATACAATGTTTCTGAAAGGCTGTTAGAATAATGGCCACATCTTCTGGGAAGTGAATTATCCCTCATCATCAACAGAAATGGAAAAAACATGTGGTTAGTTTAGATTGGGAAGGTCTGGGTGAGGCTTCCTGGAGGGATGAGTTATTAGATCCAGAATAGGATCTAGGAGCCAAGGAGGCACTCTGAGGTGAGTCTTCAACACAGGGAACCTCATCTGTCTGGACCAATAAGGGGCTATGAGGATGATAAGTCACCTTGCACAGTGTTTTCTACAGTAAAGTGGGTACTGGGAGAAGGGGTGTGTGTTTGTAAAATAACCCAGTTGGTCAACACTAAAACACAGCATCCCTGGGGGTTTGCCATATAGGGATCATGGCAAAGAATCTGCTGTATTTGGTGTTATATTGCACGGCAACCAGATTGCAGCAGGTTGTGCTCCCATGACTGAATATCATTTTGCAATTTCAAAATTCCACAAATAAGCACCTCTGAAGGCCACCAACAGTCTTTTGAGCTAAAATGTTTATTTTGCCAACACAGTAAAACAACAAAAAGTACATACATTAATGCTTAATGTATCACCACATTTTCGTCAGTACTAAGACTTCTTCAGATGCAGGCATACCTCCTCATTACTCTCTTTTTTATACTAAAACCAATTAGCGTCAACCTATTAAAACTTTGCCCTTATAATTAAATTAGTTTCATTAAGATTTTGCATCTCTGTTTTTGGTGTTTATTGTTTTTTTTGTGAGATGGAAGGATTTTCAAAGTCTATGAGCTAATGGCCTGAGGAGGAGGTAATGGCATACCTTACAGCAACAGAGAAAGATAAGAGGATTTGGAACAATCAAGGAACTCGAATGGAGTGGACTGCGAAGGATTTCCCAACATTTTAATGGATAATATGACTGAAAGGACTAGCGGAGCCCAGGACACCAATTCAGTATGTTCCAAAGGGAAAGTACAGTTTTGTACCTACCATAAATGTAGATGTCCGAACAGGATAGCATCTGCAGCCCTAACAAATGGGTTGTCCTGTCGTCAGGCAGCCCTTCGGTCAGCCGGATTCCAAAGTCTGGGTCTGGCCTCGTCTGGTGTCGCACTTCACCCGACGTCATCTCTGCTGGTCTTCGGGTATAAAGGCATCAGCCGACGCCATTTTCCTCAGTGTTTCTTGCCCCAGATGCCAGTTGCCCTCTTGGAAAGCTAATTTTTGGATAAATGCCAATGTTTCCAAAAAAGTAGAAGGCAAACACAAAAAATAAGCATGTATGTACATATATACAAAGAAATACACCATAAGAGATCCCCCCCAGCTAGCTATTAGTAGGGTAAATACCCTAGGAGTACCACAGAGGGGAAGGAGGGTGGGTAATCCTGACTGCAGATGCTATCCTGTTCGGACATCTACATTTATGGTAGGTACAAAACTGTACTATGTCCTTCAAGGATGCATCTGCAGTCCTAACAAATGGGTAGAATACCATAGCCAAACTAGGGGAGGAGGAAGAAGAATTATGGTGTAGTTAGGATCCCTTGCAAAACAGCAGTGGCAAAGCCTGCTCGGGATCTAGAGTATAGAGGTAAGTTATAATGCTTGGCAAATGTATGCACGGAGGTCCAAGTAGCCGCCTCAATAATGTCCTTGTTAGCCACTCCTCGTAAGAAAGCTGTGGTAGTGGCTGTAGCCCTTGTAGAATGAGGCCTTATGTTCTGTGGAATTTGCTTTCCATGGTAGGAGTAACAGAATCTTATGCAATTTCCTATCCACTTGGAGATTGTCTGTTTGGAAATTGCTTTTCCTTCCCTTCCTGTTGCATAAGCTACTAGAAGCTGGTCAGTTTTTCTATTGCCCTTGGTTCTGTCCAGGTAGTAGCGCAACTGTCTGTGTACATCCAAGGTATGCAGCAGTCTTTCCCCCGTTCTGTGGATTGGGAAAGAAGGTAGGTAGGTGGATTGCCTGGTTTAGAGACACTCTGGATACCACCTTAGGCATAAATGTAGGATTAGTTCTCATGGACACTCTATCTTGATGGAAGATTAGGAAGGGTTGTACTGCCATTAAGGCCTGTAGTTCCGAAACCCTCCTTGCTGAAGTAATTGCCAGTAGGAAAGCAGTTTTCCAGGATAGGTGTTGAAGGTCTGCTGTTGCTGCTGGTTCGAATGGAGGGAGTGTCAATTTTTCTAGCACAAAGTTCAAGTCCCATGCTGGTAATGGCGGTTTCCTAGGAGGTTTTACATTCTTGATTCCTCTGAGGAACTGCCTGAGTAGAGGGTGTGAGAAGACAGGGGGATCGAAGCTGTATTCTGCAGAAATAGCTGATGCATGTATCTTGATGGAGGAATAAGACAGGCCTGTATGGAGAAGCTCTGCCAAATACTCCAGGATGTTGGCAATATCTATCTTTGACACATCTTTTCCTCTTTCAGAACTCCAAATGACAAACCTTTTCCATTTTCCTGCATAGTTCCTTCTTGTTGAAGGTCTGCGGGCCTCAAGGATAATGTCTTTAACCCTTTGGGATAAATCTGGGTTAGTTGCTCTTATGTAATGTTCCAGGCAGTCAGTTGTAGAGTTTTCAGGTTTGGATGCATGATGTTGTAGTCGCTCTGAGTTAACATCAAAGGAATCAGGGGTAGTGTCCACGTTCCTCCCAGAGACATGCTCCTCAGCAATGGATACCAATGTTGTCTTGGCCAATTTGGAGCTATCAGAATTATCCTTGGACGTTCCTCTTTGATTTTCAGTAGTACCTTGTGCATCAAAGGAAGAGGTGGAAATGCATATGCTGTCAGGTCTTTCCAACTGAAGGATAGAGAGTCCACCTTCCAAGCCAGTGGGTGGTATGTCCTTGTGCAGAATTTCTTGATCTGGTGATTGAGTGGGGATGCGAATAGGTCTATTTGTGGCATTCTCCATTTTTTGGTGATGGCCGTGAAGATGTCGGGGTGTAGCATCCATTCGTGAGCATCCAAGGTAGTTCTGCTTAACCTGTCTGCTAGGATGTTTTCTTTTCCCGGTACAAATATTGCCTGTAACTGAATGTTGTAGCTCAGAGCCATATTCCATAGGTCCAGAGCCATTCGACATAGGGGGTATGAATGAGTGCCTCCCTGTTTGTTGATGTACCACATGACTGTGGTGTTGTCTGTCCTTATCAGTAATTGGCCTTCTTTGAGAAATGGTCTGAAATTCTGGATTGCTAGTTTTACTGCCAGCATTTCTTTTTGATTTATGTGCAGGAGCAGCTGATCTGGAGTCCATAATCCTTGAATGCATTTGTCCAGGATGTGGGCCCCCCAACCTAGGTCTGAGGCGTCCGTTGTGATGGTTTGGCTTGCTTGAATGTTGTGGAAGGGCAAACCTGGGTTTGACTGGCATGCTTGAGCCCACCATAGGAACACTTGTTTCAGGCATGGGATTAGTGGTATTTCGGTTTCTAAGCTGTGCCTGTGTTGAGACCATAAATTCTTTAGGTACCACTGTAGCTTTCTCATATGCAGTCTGGCATGGGGACCAGGATTATGCATGATGCCATGAAGCCCAAGGCCTGCAGTACTTTCCTTGCTGTTAGTTTGTTCTGCTTTGTTAATGCCAAGAAGTAAAGAGGAAGATGTTCTTGTTTTTCTGCAGTTAGGAATGCCATCTGTTTTACTGTGTCCAATTCTGCACCCAAGAATGTTCTTGTTTGGGATGGTATCAGTCTTGACTTTTTTTAAATTGACTGTGTATCCCAGGGCTTGTAGTAAGCAAATGACTCTTTGTAAGTCTTGTGTCAGCTTGCTTTTGTTGTCCGCTTGTATCAGGCAGTCATCCAGGTATGGATAAATTTGGATTCCCTGTAGCCTGCAATGAGCGATTACTGATGCCAGGCATTTTGTGAATACTCTGGGCGCAGTAGATAAGCCAAAGGGCAATGCTGAGAATTGATAATGCTCTGATCCTGCAAGAAATCTGAGGTATCTTCTGCAATTTGGTCATATGGGGCGTGCAGGTATGCCTCCTTGAGATCTAGAGTTACCAGCCAACACTCCTTGCCCAGCATGGGAAGAAGTTGCTGTAGGGTCAGCATTTTGAATTTTGGAACAATGATGAATGTGTTTAAAGCGGACAGGTCGAGAATAGGTCTCCAACTTTTCTCTTTTCTTGGTACTAGGAAGAGTCTGGAATAAAATCCTTTGCCCTGTTCTGTAGGTGGCACCCTTTCCACAGCTCTCATCTTTGTTAATTGAGCTATCTGTTTTAGAGCTTCTGTTTTTTGATTTGGTGGTAGGTTTGGCATTCCTCTTTTTACTGGTAAGGTGTGGAAATGAAACTGTAGCCTTGGTCTATAGTTTGCAAAATCCACTTGTCTCTTGTGATATAGTGCCAATTTTTTGAAAATAAGGCTAACTTTCCGCCTAAGGGTGCTGCTATTTGTTCCCTGGAAGGCGGTGTCAGAGCCAAGTCACTGTGTTTGTCCTGTTGTAGTGGCAGTGGTTGTGTCTGTGCCTCGTTGGTTATTGCCTTGCCACTGGCGTCCTCTGTAGGCACCTCCTCTGGATTGATTTCTGCCTCTGGAACGTCTATTCCTGCCTCTCTGAGATTTAGAGGAGTCTGGAAAGGACCAATTTTTGGAAGGCCAGTTCCTGCTAAACCTTGGGGCTGAACCTGTAAGAAATCTTTAACTGTTTGTACAGATTTTGCCTTCTCTTCCATTTTCTTCATTACTTGCTGGGCAGGAGAACCAAACAGACTGACCTTATCCATAGGAGCATCTAATAGTTTTGCTTTAACATGATCCGCAAGACCTGTTCTTTCAACCATGCATGCCTTCTTATAACTGTGCCAGTCATGGCTGATCTAAATGAAGCCTCCAGTGCATCATAGCCACATTTTAAAGAATGGTTACTAACCTGCTGAATGTTATTCACCATTTCTAAAACATATTTCTTATCTAAGGAATCATCAGAGGACAGTTTCTTAGTTAACTGATCAAGCATAAACTCTTGGTATTGGATCATATGAAACTGACATTTCAAAGCTCTAGCTGAGAGAGTAGCAGAGGTGTATACTTTTTACCCCATCTCTCTAAGGACCTGGATTCCCTTTCAGAAGGGAGAGGGTTTTAAGCTGAGGACGCTACTGCCTTAGGCCCCTGGGAGATAGTCTCAGGATCTGCAAGGGAGCCTTGTATAGGTGGTGATGAGTGTCCGGTACCCTGTAAAACCTATCGGGCTTGGCAGGGGCTGGAGGTAAAGTATCAGGAGCAGTGCAAACATCATTAAATGCATCATCCACAACAGGAAGAACTGGAGGTATAGCTAAGGGCCTATGTTGCGGTAAGTGTAGAAAGGTCCTAAGCCTTTTTCTTGAATCTGAGAAATCTTGTCCCTGCCATTGGAATTGCTCTCTCATGGCATGTAAGGTTTCCCCAAAGGAAAATTCCTCTGGTGGAGAGGCAGAAGGAATAGATTCTTCAGCATCGGAATCTTCATAAGTAGAAAAAGGAGCCTCTGGATGGTCTGTATTGTCTGAAACATCAGAAGAGTCATCTGAGGACACTGGTTCAGGGGGCTCTGCTCTAGGTCTCTTTTCTGGAGGTTGAGAGGCCCTGTCTGGGTGAGATTGGGATCCCCTTATTAAAGAGATGAGATCCTCTGCCAGAGTAAGCATTTGGGAACTGGAACTGGGCTTGTGAGAGGGGGGCTTAACAGGTACAGACTTAGCAGTTTTGGCTGCTTTAGCCCTGGCAAAGGCCTTTATAGACATGGCTGCAGGAGGCCTAGCAGCACCACGTGCTGGGGTAGAGACATCCAAAGGGATGGTGTCCGATAATTCTAGAGAAACCACATTAGTAGGCAAAACTTCAGAGGCCGATTCAACTAAGGTAGCAGGAGCCTCGGTAGTAGTCATGGATTCGGCTGAAGATTGACCCGTTTGCTCGGTTTCGGCCGAAACCGAGACACTCATGTTTGCTTAACCGTGGTTCCGGCCGAAACCCCGGACCGCGAGTGTCGGTCTTTTTCTTTGCGTTTCTTAACAATTTTAGAAGTCGGAGGATCCGACGGCATAATGTATGCAAAATCTGAGCCGAAAAACTGTTCAGCAAACTCCGACCGACGCCTAAGCGTTCGTCGGTTGAAAGAAGCACAGGCTAAACAGGCTGCTACGTCGTGGTCTGGGCCTAAACAAGGTAAGCAGTAAGAGTGGAAATCTTTATGAGGTATTTGTTTCCCACAAGTTAAACAGTTATTCACTTTTTCTGACATCGGCTGAGGCAAGAAAGAGTCCCCAACGGGGTACTTAGCTTTTTAGAAGTCTTCGAAGTAGTATTCGGTAGTAGTAATCTCTGGATCTGACGGCTGATGCCTTTATACCCGAAGACCAGCAGAGATGACGTCGGGTGAAGTGCGACACCAGCCGAGGCCAGACCCAGACTTTGGAATCCGGCCGACCGAAGGGCTGCCTGACGACAGGACAACCCATTTGTTAGGACTGCAGATGCATCCTTGAAGGACATCAACAGATGAGGTGACTGTATTAATTCAAACTCTCAGCAAGTTAAGATTGATTTTAACTCACTGATAAGAAAATGTGTTCAACGAAATGCTACGAAATGAACATAGTTTGGATAATGATAGTTATGGCAACAACCTTGTTAAATTTGATTCATGTTTGTATAAATACAAAGTATTAGACTTGAAAAATTCATACCTCAGGGAATGTGTAAAACTTAATACTGTGCTGAAAGGTTTACATGTGTGTAAATACCCGAATAAAGTAAATGAAGGGTCAAATTTTTAGAAGAAATTGATTCAAATCTTTGATAGGCGTGGTACTGATATTGTAAAAGCCATTATAAGGCAAAATGAGAGAGAAATGGAAATGTTATAAAGGGACTTGTAACTGTTTACAGCAGAGTGAGAAAAAGTTAAATATTACTCCACCCTGGAGAAAGCTGAATCAAAATGTAAACATATATTTAATAGAAAAATGAAAAAAGTTGACAGGGATTTAAAGGAATATAGAGTGCAAGTTTGTTACCCTAGACCTAGGACTTACCAGAACACTATTCGGGAAGGTGAAAAAGAGGAAATGGAACATATTAATTATGAAACAATATCAGGGGGAAAGTTATGATGGGAAGGGACACACATATGACCTGGGGACCCTTTAGATTTTCCTCCCCTCCGAAGATCGGAGCATTAAAAACAGGGAAACAGTACACTACAATTACAACAGTGGAAAAGGGAACTTCAGGAAAAAACAATGGGACAGACAACCAACATTATTTTAAGGCAGGAAAGTATTGTAAAAGAAGATTTTACATGTAGTTTTAAAGGTTACCATATATTTAATAACAGTAGTATTTTGGTAAATAAGAGTCATTTTAAGTTATTTTTAAAGGGTTTTAAATTCATTCCAAAGAAAAAATCAGACAAGTAAAGTTATTACAGATTTGAAACTTTTTTTAAGGAAAAATCATTTTAAGCTGCTGTTTAATGGACAATGAAGACACACAGGTAATGATGGAACACTTAGTAGAATCAACCCACCATTACACCCTCAGCTAAAAAACTTTGATTCCTTAGTAGAAAAAGAGCTAAGGAAAGGTATAGAACAGAAGAAAGTGATTCCCAATTTATCTAGGGAAGAAAGATTAACATTAGATGAGTTAAAGAAAAACAAGTTTGTAAAAGTAATGAGGCCTGACAAAGGGTGGTACCGTGTTAATGGAAAGTATTATTTACAAGTCAAAAATAATGAAAATATTAGATGACGAGACCAACTACACAAGGGTATCGCTTAATGAGATTAATATTTTTAACATTTTTTTTTTTTATCTTAAACGATCTTTTGTTGGAAGGGACAACAGATTTGGATACTTTCAAATATTTACAAATGAATTCCAAACATTCACAAAATTCCTCTGGACCCACCATTAAGACCCACTGTGTCATCAGAAGGTTCAATCACTGCCCCCTTGGCCAAGTACTAGGACACAAAACTGAAAGATCTCTCTATGAAGGGTAACAATGTACTAAAATATTCATGGGACATGTTGAGAAATGTAAAACAAAGCTTGTACAAGGGTACAATTATTTTTATTACTATTGATATAGCAGATCTGTTTACATTCATACCGCACGAAGAATGGATGCAATGGTTTGAGGAAGCCCTAGTGGAACATGGAACGTTTACTGTTAATGAATTTTGTACATGCTTAACATTAATGGATGTGGTATTAAAAAATAACTACATTTATTATGAAGGGGAATTCTTTCAGTAATTAAAAGGTGTAGCAATGGGGGCAAGATGCTCCCCAAAATACGCTAATATTATCCTTTCTTGGTGGGAGAAAAAATATGTATTTGGTTCAGAATTTGCAAAATGCTTGGATTCTTTATAAATGATACCTAGGTGACATCTGTTTATTTTGGAATGATGTAAACTGAAGAAATACCAAAAGGAAACTTTCGGTTTTATTTTGGTATGAGACCGAGGAAAAACTTTTAGAATTTTTCAACTACATTTCTGCCACCACTTCATTTTTTTAAGTTTACTTATAACATTGAATATAACCATATGAATTACTTAAGATATCATGATTAAAAAAGATAAAGGAAGCTTTACATCAAAGGTCTATAGAAGAGAAACATATTCTTACTTGTTTTAATCTAGCATCCATCCTTTCTATCAGGAAAAAAGCCTTGTAAAAATGACAATTTGTAAGGGGTAGCAGAACTCAAATGACATTGAATTTTTAGAAGAATGTCATTTTTTGACAAGAATGTTTAAGGAAAGAGGCTACCCTGAAAGTTTACTAAAAGAAATTGAAAAACAAGTTAGAGAATGCAGAAAAACAAGATTTGCACCCATATTAGGGGAATAAAGTACTCTAATAGACAGTGTTGTAGATAGAGTAATAGGTGAACAAAAAAATTACTATGAGGAAGCATTCATAACGGACTATAGTGGGGATGCAGGCATAATTAGGAATATCACTGAGAAGGAGTAGGTTAGATTGAAAGGATTTTCTGATTCAGATGTCATTTTAAAAAAAACTTTAAAATTATTTATAGAAGAGATACTAATATAAAAAACATACTCGAAGAAAAAAAAACAGTAATAGTATACCAGTGAATAAAGAAGGAAAAATAGGTACATTTAAATGTGGTTGCTGCCCACAGTGTCCACTACTAAAAAAAGGCAACCGTATATATTTGGCCAGTAGGAAAAAAATGATTCGCAGCAAAAGTTTTGCGAACTGTAACACAACTGGGGTGGTGTATTTAGCATTGTGCAATAAATGTACATCATTCTACATAGGGAAAACTGAAAGGAAATTAAAAACTAGAATTTATGAACATGGGTATGACATGAAGAACAAGAATGTAAATAATGCACTGTATAAGCATTACATATTATGTCATGAAACCAGTTTTCACTTTTTTGTTCTGGAAGCAATACCAAAGGAACAAAGGGGGGGGGGGGCTATGCGAGACTAGATTAGAGTATAGAGTTACATTGGCAAATAATATTACAGGCCACTAAATTTCCTGGCCCCAATGATGCTGTCTCCCTAGCCCCTGTTCTAAAGCTTAGAGCAGCCAAGTTGTGAATTAGTCCAATAGCCACTAGATAGAGCCAAAGGACTATGATAATAAATGTAGAAAGAAAATGTTTATATGTGCCACTAGATAGAGCCAAAGGACTAAGATAATAAATGTTGAAAGAAAATGTTTATATGTACTTTTAGGGTTTTAATGAATAATCACTGAAGAAGATGGCTACTATGTTTTAATTTTATAGCATATTTGCATTTTAGAAAAGGGAGGTTGAAACGCATTGTATTTATTTTTATACACACTTTTTATATATTCTTCATAAATCTTAATGAAATTAATTGAATTATAAGGGCAAAGTTTTAATATGTTGTCACTAATTGGTTTTAGGATAAAAGAGAGGGTAATGAGGAGGTATGCATGCATCTGAAGAAGTCTTAGTACTGATGAAAACACGGTGGTATGTTAAGTGTTAATGTGTGTACTTTTTATTGTTTTACTGTATTGGCAAAATAAACGTTTTAGCTCAAAAGACTTTTGTGCTCATTTGTGGAATTTTGAAGCTTTAAAAGGATTTGAGCACTTTTACATCTCTATTTTTGGTGTTTATCTTTTTTGCAATTACCAGAATAAGGGACCACTTGTAAGGCACTAACAGACTTCTGCTGACCCTATCCACCAGTCTATTAAACACCCTTGGAATGTGTATTACTATAAGAAAACTGTGAGAGGCCACTGCACATAACCACAGTCTCATAGCTTCGAGACAAAGGGTAGGACCTGGATCCTCCTCATTATCTAATATACCAGGCGACCATCATACTTGTCTTGTATGAATGGAGATTACACCCCAAGGAAGGCAGTCCTGAAGTTCCTGCAGCACAAGCAGGACTGCTCTCAACACCTCTCTGTCCAAAGAACTTGGACCAGCCTCCCTTTGTAATGACCCTCCCGCCCCAAGGAGGAGATGTCTGTGATCACTGTTGCCGATGGTGGAAGAGCTTGAAATGGGTTGCTACCATTTAAGGTGGTTCCTGCAAGACTGGGTAAGAATTATGGCACTGGACACAGGACGATAATATTGGGACCACTGGAATTGCAGGAGCCACTGTAAAATTCTCATGTGATAGTAGGCGAATTGGACCATTATAGGTTCATAGGTTGGTACTGGGCTATCTGCCTGAAGGCATATATTAGCCCAGCCATGTTGTGCGGTATTCACCACCCCTTTAATAGTTCCCTAGACCGTTGTACTAGCAGCTAGTACCCTTGGCCCCTATCTAATAGTGCTGTTGGTGTGATCCTCGGTGTGAACTTTCTGTTACCCATCCACTCATCAAGGTTCCTCTTGAAGAGTGATAGTGAGGGGCTCTGTCTTATGTAGATCGGGACCCTGTTCCATAGTAAGGGAAGTCTCTGCAAAGGGAATCTATCCCTCCAGCATGTTCTATTCATTGTTGTGTTGAGGTTTATATCCCTAGAGCGTGTAGCTCGAGTAGATTTGGTTTTGCTAAGATGGAGCATGTTCACCAATTCTGGGTTGGACATGGCTCTGTACGTTAGACAGAGATCGCCTCTGAGAAAGCGGTATGCAACAGAGAACAGTCTTTGCTTTTTCAATCGTGCTGCATAGGGCAACTGTTTGAGGCCAGTAATCCTCTTGGTTAGGTACCTCTGTGGTCTCTCCAGCTGCTGGAGATGTCTATCCAGGTACATTCCAATTGGTGCATTGTACTCAATAATGGGTCTGATAAGGGAAGAGTAGAGGGGCACCATTACATCCTTAGATCTTGATGCGAACCCTTTCGTGATCAGATGGGTCACATAGAAGGATTTTCTAACCACTTTGGCAACATGTTTATCAAAGGAAAGCTGACTATCTACTCGGGTCCCTAGACCCCTTATTTCTTCTTCAGATTTCAGGGGATTACCTCCTATGTTGTAGTTTGCGGGTACTCTGTTTTTTCCAAAGGGGATTACTACGCATTTTTTTGCATTTAGCTTGAGACCATGGCTTTGACACCATGCATCAGTCTCATTTAGGCCCTTCTGGAGGATCTCCATGTTGGCCGGAGACTATTACAGCACCCAGTTTGCAGTCATCTGCAAACCTAGTCAGCCACAGCCCTTCCGTGCTTGCCTGTACTTCTGAGAAGTATATGCTAAACAGGAGGGGTCCCAGGACAGAGCCCTGAGGCACACCACTCGTTACTGGTCTGGATTCGAACATAGATCCCGCTACTCTTACTTTATGGGATCTGTCTGAGAGCCAGTTTGCGATCCATCTTGTGATGTAAGGGTTTATGCCCAGTATTAGTATTGAAGATGCCATAAGGTCCACAGCTAGATGTGTGGTAGAGCGACTGGTCACCAGAAGAATTTCCACAGTAGAGCAGAGAATTTTGAATCCTCTCTTGAGGAAGTGAGACAATGTAAAGAATGGTGTCTAGGTGACACCCCAAGAAGATTAGCCATGATGAGGGATATAAGCTTAACTTCTTTAAGCTAACAGAAATGCTCAGAAAGCTGCATAGTTGAAGGTAGTCTCTGGCTTTCCTGAAGGACTCCAGAGAGAGGGTAGTCAGGAGCCAGTTGTCCAAGTATGAAAATATCTTGTCCCCATGAAGTTGAAGATGGGTTGCTATGACTGCCATACAATTTAGTGAACACCCTGGGGGTTCTGGTGAGACCAGATGTTAGGGATCTGAATGGATAGTGACTGGCTTAAATTCAGAAGCGTAAATATCTCCTGGGCTCCACTGCTATCTTTATGTACATGTAAGCATCTTGGAGATCTACTGAGCACACACATTTGTTTGAATCTAAACAGGGTAGAATTGATTGCACAGGGATGTTTCTGAAGTGAGTGTCTTTCACAAAGGTGTTGAGAAAGCTGAGGTCCAAAAATGGACCTGAGGTTTTTGGTTTTCTTTGGAACCAAAAAGAATCTGGAATACAATGTGGACCCTTACTCGTCTAGTGGGACCTCATGGAAGGCTATTTTTTTTTTCAAGAAGAGAAATAATCTCTTTTGAGGCTGCCTTGGACTGGTTGACTGGGATGTCTAAGAAATGTAAAACAGGCCAACATTATAATTCAGGTATAATCCAGATATCGACAAACAACAAAACCATGTCAAAAAGATCAAAATTTATTACTGCAAAGTTTTCGTGCTAAACACTGACGAAGGATGTTTAACCCGAAAACTTTGCTGTAATACATTTTGATCTCTTTGACGTGGTCTTGTTTGTGATTGGGATGTCTAGCAATGGATAATTTGTTTGAGGGAGAATTTCCAAAAATGAAATGTAATAGCATCTAGATTTTATCTCTCTTACCCAAATGTCTAGTGATGGTGAACCATGAATCTGGGTACCGTGGAATTTGTCCTCTGACTAGCTCCAGAATGGAGTAGTTCGGCAGACCTTCAGGGGTTTTGAGGTCTCCTGTCAGAAAGGGGGCTACATCATCTCTAAATCTGAGAATCCCCTCTGCCCCTAGGCCTGTGTCTTATTAAAGGGAATGCTTCTGCCAAGGCTGCTCCTATCAGATGAGCCAAACTGATGCTTAGACATGCAAAACTAGAAACTAAGTTCTTTTTCCCCCCTGCTGAATGGAGTTTGCTGGACCTCAAACTTGACTCAGACAGCAGAAAATTTCTTACTGTATTACTTGTCTGCATTTCCTCCTTAAAAGAGGGTCAAAACAATGCTGACTCATCAAAGGGGGCTGTTCCATAAAGGATGCTTTGAAGTTGTCTGCAGTCACATAACTGCAGAGGGAGCACTGAGAGGTTCATTATAGCCGACACAGTCATCAGGGTGGCTGTTGCTCTGCCATCACAGAATTCTTCAGAGTAGATAAGATTTGCTGAGTGAAATCACTCTGGAAATCTGTTTATATGAGTGGCACAACACTGTGCATGGAGATCAAATGTGCCTGAAGTATACACCCACTTCCCAAATCTATCCACTCGATTAACTGAAGAAATGCTCCTCTCCAACACCTGGAAAGTTGCGCAGACCCCCCAACAGACCTAAAGAACCCACCTGCGCAGACAGATCCAGCTTCCCTTAGAAGAAAAAACACCTGTGAACGGATTCCCAAACTACATAAGGAAGCCAGCCTTGTTGAGGGGATCAGAAATTAAGAGTGGAAAACAGACATCCCTGACATCACTAATAGCACAGAGGGTCTTAGTACTGTCTGTGGCTCAGAAAACACAGACACTGACCCCCCCCCCCCCCAGATCTGA
Organism: Protopterus annectens; assembly: GCF_019279795.1. Taxonomy (NCBI): domain Eukaryota; kingdom Metazoa; phylum Chordata; order Ceratodontiformes; family Protopteridae; genus Protopterus; species Protopterus annectens. The sequence continues at coordinate 481,263,156 of NC_056733.1, read as the reverse complement.
GACTCAGAGGGATCTGACCAAGCTGGAGTCTAAACAGTTGGATTCAAGGAGCCCAGAGCCAAAAAAACTTGATACATTGGTTTCTGCAGCATAGGATCTGGAAGGTACAACAGTTCCAAAGAAAAAAGTGCTGAGAATCAAGACCAGTGAGGAAGCATGGATAGGAGTAAACAGGATAAGTCCAACCACCTGCAACACAGGATCTGGATGGTATAACGATTCCAAAGAAACAGAAGCTGACAGGTGAGGGACCTGGATATAGGTAAACTCAATGGGCCCAATCACCTTCAGAGCCAAAGGGGATAGAATGTCCCCCATTTCAATCTGGGTTTTGAGAAATTTCTGCATAAGTCAATCCAAGTCTGCATCAGATATACTCCTATAAGACATAAATAACTGCACCAAAATTGCAGAGGAAAATCTAGAAAGAAGACATTCCAATTTGTCACCAGTTTAACTTTTTGGGAGAGTCTTGGATGGTAACAGTATGAAGTATTTCCGGATCCCATAAAGGAGTACAAGGTGGGTAAAGTACAGTTGTGTACACTTACCATAAATGTAGAAGTTGGAGTGTATTCACTGTTGCAGTCATCACACTTGGGTTATCTGCCTGCAGGTAGCCCTCACTCAGCCCGAATACCAGAGTCTTGGGATTTCTGCATCGGATCCTGTCGCCTCTTCCATGACGTCAAAACGCCAGGGGTATAAAACATGCAGCTGACGCCATTACATCAGTTTTTCTTGCCCCAGATGTCAGGAGCCCCCAAAATAGGAAGCAATTACATGGCGTGGAATACCTCCAGTAAAAAGTAAATACCATAGCCATAAGATATGGGCAAAAAGATGATAGGTAGAAAGTCTAGAAAAGTCAGGGGGCTGGAGGGAGTGTAACCAGGACTGCAACAGTGAATACACTCGAACATCTACATTTATGGTAAGTGTACACAACTGTACTATGTTCTTTGTGTCTCACTGTTGCAGTCATCACACTTGGGTTGATTCCCAAAGCTGATTAAGAGTGGAGACAGTCAAGAAGTATTAGGGTTCCATAACTGAAGCATCTTGTGGCATACCGGACTCCGAATGCGTCTCAGTAGAGACCTGCGAATCAGAAGTGGCGGGTATCAGGGGCTGTGAAAGCACCTCACTGAGTACCGGCGAACTGGTGACTGGCTTAGGAGAAGCGTCACTGTCAGTTTTGAACCTCGACGTCCTGTCTCTGTCTTTTTCTTTGCGTTTTTTAGGTACTGCGGTAGTCGGACTGCTAACAGACGACATTTCTGGATAACTAAAGTGTGATCCAAAATATTTAGAAGCAAAAATATACCGACATTTAGTAGTGCGTTGATTAAATTTAGCACAAAACCGACAGCAGGGTACTTTGTGGTCAGGGCCTAGGCAAGGAATACAGTACAAATGAAAATCCTTACGAGGTATTTGCTTCCCACAAGTAATGCAATTATTAACTTTTACTGACATCGGTAAGGAGCAAGAAAAAGTTTCCCCAACGGGGTACTTAGCTTTTTAGTTGAAGACTTAGGTTCTGAAACTCAAAAATGAAAATTTCAGGAGTCGGCCGACTGGCACTTGCAAACTGCTTCTGCTTTGGGCACAGAGTGGCAAAAAAGACTGATATAATGGCGTCGGCTGCATGTTTTATACCCCTGACTACCTGACGTCATGGAAGAAGGGACAGCAACCGACGCAGGACCCAAGACTTTGTTAATCAGGCCGACTGAGGGCAACCTGCCAGCAGATTGCCCAAATGTAATGACTGCAACAGTGGAACACGAAGAACATCTGTACTATGTTCTTCATGTTTCACTGTTGCAGTCATCACACTTGGGTTGATTCCCAAAGTTGACTAAGGGTGGAGGCAGTCAAGAAGTATTAGGGCTGACTATCAGGCCTTGTAAGAATGCTGTAGCAAATCCAGCTCTGGATTTAGAAAGGACAGGTAAGTGGTAATGCTTGGTGAAGGTGTGTACATAACTCCAGGGTGCAGCTTCCAGGATGTCCCTGGTAGGGACTCCCCTGAGAAATGCTATAGAAGTTGAGGTAGCCCTAGTGGAATGAGTTCTGATCCACTGTGGGGTAGGTTTTTCCATGGTGTTTGTAGCAGAAATGGATATAGTGTGCTATCCCATTTTGAAATTGTTTGCTTTGAATTCCTCTCTGCCCCTGTAGCAAAGCTGACTAGCAGCTGGTCAGATTTTCTGAAAGGCTTAGTCCTGTCAAGGTAGAACCTGAGCTGTCTGTGCACGTCCAAGGAGTGCAGGATCCTTTTCCCTTTATTTTGAAGATTAGGGAAAAAGGTTGGTAAATGGATGGATTGGCTCAAGGCCACACTGGATACCACCTTGGGCATAAATGATGGGTTAGTCCAGATGGAGACCCTGTCAGCCTGGAAAATAATGAAGGGTTCCACAGCCATTAGTGCCTGAAGCTCAGACACTCTTCTTGCTGAAGTGATGGCTAGAAGTAAGACTGTTTTCCAAGAGAGGAATTTTAACTCTGCTGTAGCAGCAGGTTCAAAAGGGGGAAGCATGAGCTTCTCTAGTACAAAGAAAAGGTCCTAGGCAGGGGTGGGAGCTCTCCTCGGGGGTCTTAAATAGTTAGCTTCTCTCAGGAACTGTTTGATCAGAGGGTAAGAAAAGAGAAATGTCTCAGTATTGTAATGAGCTGAGATGGCCGAGGCATGAATCTTAATTGATGAGAAGGAAGGCCTTTGTGGAGCAGCTCTGCTAGGTAATCTAGAATTTGAGGTAAGGAGGGCACTGCTGTGCCCTTTCCTAGAGACTGGCTCCAAGAAAGTACAGTTGTGTACACTTACCATAAATGTAGATGTTCGAGTGTATTCACTGTTGCAGTCATTACATTTGGGTTATCTGCTTGCAGATAGCCCTCAGTCGGCCTGATTAACAAAGTCTTGGGTCCTGCGTCAGTTGCTGTCCCTTCTTCCATGATGTCAGGTCGTCAGGGGTATAAAACATGCAGCCGAAGCCATTACATTAGTTTTTCTTGCCCCAGATGTCAGGTGCCCCCCCAATGGGAAGCAATTAAACATAAAAGCACAAAGACATACCTCCAACAAAAAAAAAGCAAATACACCAAAAAGGCTTTTAAGCATAGTAAAGGAAAGTAGAGGTATAGCCAAAAGAAGTTAGGGGGCTGGAGGGAGGGAAACCAGGACTGCAACAGTGAATACACTCGAACATCTACATTTACGGTAAGTGTACACAATCGTACTATGTTCTTCATGTTTCACTGTTGCAGTCATTACCATTTGGGTAGATTCCCAAAGCTATGGTTGGGAGGAGGAATTTAGATAGCATAAGGGCCAGCTATAAGGCCCTGCAAGACTGCAGTGGCAAAGCCAGCTCTGGACTTTGAGAAAATTGGCAAATTATAATGCTTGGTGAAAGTATGTACAGAACTCCAGGTAGCAACTTCTAGGATGTCGCTGGTATGGACGCCTCAGAGAAAGGCTGTAGAGGTAGATGCAGCCCTGGTGGAGTGAGGTCTGATACCCTAGGGGGATAGGTTTTCCATGGTGCTTATAGCAGAAATGAATGCAATCGCTTATCCATTTAGAAATGGTTTGTTTTGAAATAGCCTTCCCCTCTGCCCCTGCAGCAAATGCCACCAGCAGCTGTTCAGATTTCCTTTGAGGTTTAGTCCTGTCCAAGTAGAATCTAAGTTGTCTGTGCACATCTAAGGAATGCAGTTTCCGTTCCCCTTTATTCTGTGGATTGGGAAAGAAGGTTGGCAAATGAATGGAATGATTAAGTGCCACACTGGATACCACCTTGGGCATGAAGGATGGATTGGCTCTGAGGGACACCCTGTCCACATGAAAGATGATGAAAAGCTCCACTGCCATAAGGGCCTGTAATTCAGATACCCTTCTAGCTGAAGTGACTGCTAAAGGGAAAGCTGTTTTCCAAGAAAGAAATTTTAAGTCTGCAGTAGCAGCTGGCACGAATGGAGGTAGAGTGAGTTTCTCCAAGACAAAGTTAAGGTCCCAGGCTGGGGTTGAAGCTCTCCTGGGTGGTCTCAAATTTTTGGCCCCTCTGAGGAACTACTTGAGCAGCGGATGAAAGAAGAGGTGAGGTTTTGTGTTATAATGAGCAGAAGTGGCTGAGACGTGGATTTTAATGGAGGAAAAAGACAGGCCCTTGTGAAGCATCTCAGTTAAGTATTGTAAAATCTGAGGTAAATTGGGCGCTGCTGTGCTCATCCCTTGAGACTGGTTCCAGGCACAGAATCTTTTCCATTTTTCATCATATGATTTTCTAGTACTAGGCCTCCTTGCCTCTAAAATGATATCCATCACAGGTTTACTGAGGGATGGTAAAGGAGAGATTAAGTAATTAACCAGGCTGCAAGGTTCAGTGTTGGAAGCTGAGGGTGCAGAATCTGGTTCCCCTGCTGAGACAGCAGGTAAGGAGTCTGAGGCAGGTGCCATGGAAATAACAGTGACACTGCGCAGGAGTGGGTACCAGTGTTGGCGCGGCCATTCTGGAGCAATCAAAATCATCCTTGGTTTGTCCTGTTTGATTTTTAGTAATACTTTGGAGAGCAGAGGCAGAGGGGGGAAGACATACACTGATAGGTTTTTCCAGCTGAAGGACACAGCATCCACTTTCCAGGCTTGTTTGTGGGGAGTCCTTGTGCAAAATTTGTCCAATTGGTAGTTCTGGGGAGAGGCAAACAGGTCTATATCTGGGCTCCCCCACTTGCTTGTCAACATGTCGTAAATCCTTGGTTCCAGTTTCCACTTGTGTGGGTCCATGAGGTTTCTGCTTAGTCCATCTGCCAGTGTATTTAATTTTCCTGGCAGGAATTGAGCTTGTAGGTGCACTTGGTAGCTGAAGGCTGTGTTCCACAATGCCATGGCTAGTCTGCAGAGGGGGTAAGAATGTGTACTCCCTGCTTATGTACCACATAACAGTGGTGTTGTCCGTCTTTACCATTAGTTGTCCTGGAAGAATGTGGTCCTTGAAGGCTGTCAGAGCATTCTGTACAGCTAACATTTCTTTTTGATTGATATGCAGGGGCATTTGACTTGGGTTCCATTTGCCCTGAATGCACTTCCCTGCCAGGTGAGGCCCCCACGCATAGTCTGATGCATCTGTTGTTAGGGTTTGGGCAGCAGGGGGTGGTGTGAAATGTAGTCCCTTGTTTTGGTGGCAGGCCTCTGCCCACCAAAGGAACTCTAGGCGTAGGCAAGGTATGATAGGAATCATTGTTTCTAGGTCTTGAGAATGTTGACACCATAGGCTTTTTAGATACCACTGTAGTTTCCTCATATGCAGTCTTGCATATGGAATTAGAAGAATGCAGGAAGCTATGAACCCCAAGGCTTGCAGTATTTGTCTTGCAGATAGCAGGGTTTTTGTGGCCACTTGTTTGAAGTAGGTTGTCAAATGAATTTGCTTTTCTGGCGTGAGGTAAGCCATCTGGGAAGTTGTATTCAAGCTTGCTCCCAGGAATATAATTTGTTGACAGGGTACCAGGTGTGATTTATTTTTGTTTATGGTGTACCCCAGACAAGTTAGAACCCTTTTTACAAAGGCCAGATGATTCAAAAGTATGTCCTGGCTTTCTGCCTGAATTAGACAATCGTCCAGGTATGGGTATATTTGAATATTTCTTTGCCTGCAAAATGCAATAACTGGAGCTAGGCACTTTGTGAATACTCTGGGTGCAGTAGATAAGCCAAACGGCAGTGCACAGAACTGATAGTGCGTGTAGCCTGCTTTGAAGCGTAGGTATCTTCTGCAAGATTCCCTGATTGGGATGTGCAGGTATGCTTCTTTTAAATCTAGTGTTGCCAACCAAGCATCTTTGCCTAGCATAGGAAATAACTGAAGAGTCAGCATCTTGAATTTTGAAATCTCCAAAAAGGTGTTTAGAAAAGACAGGTCCAGGATAGGACGCCATGAATCGTCTTTTCTGGTTACCAGGAAAAGTCTCAAGTAGAAACCTTGTCCCTTTTCCACTTCTGGTACCAGTTGAATAGCCCCCATGCTTGAGAGAGAAAGTACTTGTTTTTGGGCCTCTGCCCACTGATTTGGAGGTAAGTCCGGCAACCCAGTTGGTGTTGGCAACGTGTGGAAGTGAAATCTGTATCCCTGGGACACTATATTTAAAACCCATTTGTCCTGGGTAATGAGTTCCCAATTCTTTGCATGAAAAGCAATCTTTCCCCACAAAGGGGCAGCAAGTTGAGGGAGTCTTTATTATTCTCAGACTTGGAAGTGGAGGGTCCTCCACTGCTTAGTTCTGTGAGTCCCCAGGGACTGAAACCTGGGGTTTTTGCTGTGTCTGGGTTTGGCTTGAGAAGACCTGGAAGGGGCTGGAAAGGACTAATTCTTAGAGGGCCAGTGCCTACTAAATCTAGGAGGCTGAACTTGCAAAAAAATCTTTAACAGGTTGCATAGATTTAGCTTTATCTTCCATCTTTTTAAGAACTTCCTCAGCCTTGTTGCCAAACAGGTGGTCCTGATTTAAAGGAGCATCCAACAATTTAGCTTTAATATGATCAGGCAAAGATTGCTCCTTAAGCCAAGCATGCCTTCTGAGCAAACACCCAGTAACAGCAGCCCTGCAAGAGGCCTCTAATGAATCAAAACCACATTGCAAAGTATGTTTTCCAACTTGTTTGGCAGAATGCATTAAATCCTGTAAGTCTTTATTTTCCACACAGTCAGGAATCAACTTCATTTTCTGTTTAAGCAGTCCAATAACATGCTGCTGATATTTTAACATATGAAACTGGCAGTTTAAAGCCCTAATGGCCAAGGTTGCAGAAGTGTAAACCTTCTTACCCCATCTATCCAGCGCCCTGGAGTCTATCAGAAAGGGTAAGAGTTTTAGCAGTAGAAGCCTTAATGCCCTTGGGCCCCTGTGAAATAGTCTCTGGATCTCCAATAGGATTTTTGAAAAGGAACTTGTGGGACTCAGGGACCCTGTAGTATCTGTCAGGTTTTCTGGGAGCAGGAGGCAGGGAATCAGGGGCCAAACTAGACTCCGAGAAAGCATCATCAACAATGTCTAGTACAGGAGGAATAGCTAAAAGCCTATGCTGAGGTAGGAGAAGTAAATTCCTAAGCCTCTTTTTTTGAATCAGAAAAATCCTGGCTTTCCCAGTGGAAATGCGCCCTAGTATGTAAGGTTTCCCCAAAAGAAAAATCCTCAGGAGGGGAAGCAGAGGGAATAGAGTCCTCTGCATCAGAATCCTCATAAGTAGGTAAGGACGAATCCAGATCATCAGAAGAGTCAGAAAAAACAGAATCCTGTTCAGAAGATTCATAATCAACTTCAGTCCTAGGCCTCTTAGAAGGGGGGGGGGGGGGTTCGCTAACCCTGATTAGAGTTATTCGATCTTCAGCCATTCTTATCAGTTGTTTTTTTAGGCCTAGACGCATGTGGCCTGGGTGTCATTTTTTTTAAACATGGATCGAAATTTAGGCCTAAGTAAATTAGGAGGCATCGGTTTAATATGCAAGTCCGTAGGCATGAATACACCCTCAGGAGCCGGTGCCTGCACAGCAGCTCCGGACCCATCCAAGGAAGAAACATCCGCGGGTTCCACAGTTGAAGCATCTTGTGGCATACCGGACTCCAAATGGTTCTCTGTACAGGCCTCCGAATCAGAAGTAGCGGATATCAGGAGCTGCGAAAGTGCCTCACTGAGTACCAGCAAACTGGCGACTGGCTTAGGAGAAGTGTCGTCGGCAGTTTTGGACATCGGTGGCCCGTCTCTGTCTTTATCTTTGCGTTTTTTTTCAGAATCCCGGTAGTCGGATGGCTAACCGATGACATTTCTGGATAATTAAACTGAGAACCGAAATATTTAGAGGCGAAAATATACAGATGACGGATAGTGCGCTTATTAAATAAAGCACAAAACCGACAGCAAGGTACGTTGTGGTCAGGACCTAGGCAAGGAATACAGTACAAATGAAAATCTTTATGAGGTATTTGCTTTCCACAAGTAATGCAATTATTAACTTTTACTAACATCGGTAAGGAGGAAGAAAAAGTTTCCCCAATGGGGTACTTAGCTTTAGTTGAAGACTTCGGTTCTGAAACTCGAAAAAGAAAATTTCAGGAGTCGGCTGTCCGGCACTTTTGAACTGCTTCTGGCACCGCATGGAAAGAAAGACTGATGTAATGGCGTCGGCTGCATGTTTTATACCCCTGATGACCTGACGTCATGTAAGAAGGGACAGCAACCGACGCAGGACCCAAGACTTTGTTAATCAAGCTGACTGAGGGCTACCTGCAAGCAGATAACCCAAATGTAATGACTGCATCAGTGAAACATGAAGAACGTCATATCTTTTCCACATTTCTGAATAGGATTTCCTAGTACTAGGCCTTCTGGCCTCAAGAATGACATCCACCACCTGTTTGCTGATGGTTGCCGGTGTTGTGTTCAGGGAAGAAGCCAGCCTGCAAGGTTCAGGGTTTGCAACTGAGGATGTAAAATCTGACCCTCCTGCTGGGACAGCAGGAAGGGGGTCTGATGTAGGTGGCACTGCTGTCAGACTGTGTAGGAGTGGGTACCAGTGCTGGCGAGGCCAGTCTGGTGCACTAAGGATTGCCCTTGGTCTGTCCTGCTTGATCTTGAGTGTTACTTCTGAGAAGAGGGGGAGAGGGGAAAGGCATAAATTGAGAGGGTTTCCCATGTAAAGAATAGGGCATCCACTAGCCATGCCTGGCTGTGGGGATTTTTGGTGCAAAGTTTGCTCAATTGATGGTTTTGGGGGGAGGCAAAGAGGTCGACCTCTGGTGTCCCCCACCTGTTGATTAGAAATTTGAATGAGTTGGGTTCCAGTTTCCACTCATGTGGGTCCAGTAGCTTTCTGCTTAAGTCTGCCAGTGTATTTTGTTTGTCTGGCAGGAAATGAGCTTGCAGGTGCACTTGGTTGCTCAAGGCCGTGTTCCACAGGGCCATGGCTAACCTGCAGAGAGGTTAGGAATGAGTTCTCCTCTGCTTGTTATGTACCTAACTGTGGCGTTGTCTGTCTTTATCAAGAGTTGTCCTGGAAGGAAAAGGTATTTGAAGGCTGTCAGAGTATTCTGCACAGCTAACATTTCTTTTTGATTGATATGCAGATGAATTTGTCCTGGGCTCCACTTGCCTAGAATGCCTTTGTCTGCCATGTCAGCCCCCCATGCATAGTCTGATGCTCCCGTTGACATGGTTTGGGGGGCGAGGGTTTGAGTGAAAGGAAGTTCCTTGTTGTGGTTGCAAGCCTCTGCCCACCAAAGGAACTTTGCCCTTAGACAAGGAATGATAGGAATCAGTGTTTCCAAGTCCTGTGAGTGTTGACACCAGAGACTTTTTAAGTACCACTGAAGTTTCCTCATATGCAGTTTTGCATATGGAATTAGTAAAATGTATGAGGCCATGAACCTAGGGCTTGCAGTATTTTTCTTGCAGATAGCTGGGTCCTGGAGGCCATTAGTTTTGAAGTAGTTTGTCAAATGAACCTGCTTTTCTGGAGTGAGGAATGCCATCTGGGAAGTTGTGTTCAAACTTGCTCCCAGGAATACAATCTTTTGGCTGGGCACCAGATGTGGTTTCTTTTCATTAATGGTGTACCCCAGAGATGTTGGAAGTCTCTTTACAAATGCCAGGTGCTGAAATAGCAATTCCTGACTACTTGCCTGAATCATCCAATCGTGCAAGTATGGGTAAATCTGAATATTTCACTGCCTGCAGTATGCAATGGCTGGAGCCAGGCACTTTGTGAATACCCTGGGTGCAGTAGATAAGCCATAGGGAAGTGTAGAGAACTGATAGTGCATACAGCCTACCCTGAAATGTAGACATTTCCTGCAAGATTCCCTTATGGGGATGTATAGATAAGCTTCTTTTAAGTCTAGGGTGACTAGCCAAGAGTCCTTGGCTAGTATAGGAAGCAGCTATTTTAGTGTTTGCCTTTTGAATTTTGGGACCACCAGGAAGGTGTTGAGAATGAACAGATCCGGGATAGGGCGCCATGAGCTCTCTTTTCTGGGCACCAGGTACAGTCTGGATAGGAACAGGTGAATAACCCTGATACTGAGAAGAGAAAGTACTTGCTTTTGAGCTTCTGCCCACTGGTTTGGAGGAAGGTCTGGCACCCCGCTTGGGGCTGGCAGTGAGTGGAAGTAGAATCTGTATCCCTGGGATACAATGCTTAGGACCCACTGGTCTTGGGTAATGGACAACCCATTTTTTAGCATGCAAGGCACGTTTTCCTCCTAGGGGTGCAAGTACTTGGGCATGGATGGGAAGAATGACAGACAAGTCATTGTGAACTTTTTCCAGAAGGGGGTGGCTTACCACTCCCGGTTTTAGAGGAGGGAGCACTCCATTGCTTAGATCTCTGCATACCCTGAGACTGTAGTCTTGGTGGTCTGTTGCCTCCTGGGTTTGGACTGAGAAGGCCAGGGAGGGACTGGAAAGGAGAAGTTTTTAGAAGGCCAATGGCTACTGAATCTAGGTGGCTGTACCTGCAAGAAATCTGTAACAGTTTGCATAGATTTAGCTTTTTCCTCCATCTTTTTAAGAACAACTTCTGCTTTTGTGCCAAACAAGCATTTTTGGTTTAATGGAGCATCTAGCAATTTTGCTTTGACATGGTCTGGCAAGATTTGTCCCTTCAGCCAAGCATGCCTTCTCAGTACAGACCCAGTGACAGCAGCCTTGCAAGATGGTTCTAAGGCATCAAAACCATCCTACAAAGTATCTTTACTACCTTGGTTTGCAGAATGCATTAACTCTTGTAAATCTGACATGGTCTGGCAAGATTTGTCCCTTCAGCCAAGCATGCCTTCTCAGTACAGACCCAGTGACAGCAGCCCTGCAAGATGGTTCTAAGGCATCAAAACCATCCTACAAAGTATGTTTACTACCTTGGTTTGCAGAATGTATTAACTCTTGTAAATCTTTATTCTCTGCACAACCTGGAAGCAACAACATTTTCTGTTTAAGTAGTTCCATGATATGCTACTGATACTTCAACATGTGAAACTGGCAATTTAAAGCCCTTATGGCAAGAGTTGCAGAGGTGTATACCTTCGTACCCCATCTGTCTAAAGCTCTAGAATCCTTGTCTGAAGGGGTAGGGTTTTTGGCTGTAGTGGCCTTAACACCTTTAGGTCCCTGAGAAATGATCTCTGGATCCGCAGTGGGATTCTTAAAGAGAAATTTGTGTGAGTCAGGTACTCTGTAGTACCCGTCAGGCTTTCTAGGAGCTGGTGGTAAAGAATCAGGAGTAAAACTGGACTCCATGAAGACGTCATCTACAATATCCAGGACAGGGGGTATAAGCTAGAGGCCTGTGCTGAGGCAAGTCTAAAAATTCTCCGAGTCTCTTTTTGGACTGTGGGCAGTCCTGGCATTCCCAGCGGAAATGCTCTCTTAAGGTATGCAAGGTTTCACCAAAAGAAAAGTCTTCTGGAGGGGAGGCAGAGGGAATGGAATCCTCTGAATCTGAATCCTCATAGGTAGATAAGGGAACGTCCTGGTAATCAGAGTCATCGAACTCACGGTCTGTATCCTTTGTCTTATGGAGGGGGAAGGCTGGCTTCCCCTAATTAAAGTTATAAGGTCTTCAGCCATTCTAAGCATTTGTTTCCATGGCATGGGAACTTGAGCATGTGCTTTGGTCAACTCTGGGCCTGAGAATCTCGGTAGGTTTAGTCAAAAACGAAGATGTCGGTTTAATACGAACATTGGAAGGTTAGAATACACCCTTAGAAGCCGGTGTCTGCACAGTGGCTCCGGATCCATCCAAGGTAGAGACATCCGCAGGTTCCATAGTCGAAGAAGCAACTTGCGGCATACTGGACTCTGAAAGGTTCTCAGCAGAGGCCTGCAAATCTGTAGAAGTGAGTAATCTAAGCCATTTCGGAATACGGAGAACAAGAGAGAAAGAATTTAGCAACAAAGATAGCCTGTCGACGAATAGTTCAGGCGTTAACAAGGCACAAAACCGACAGCGAGGAACGTCGTGGTCTGGGCCTAAACAGGTGACGCAGTAAGAATGAAAATCTCTGTGAGGTACTTGCTTTCCACTTGCAAGACAATTGTTAACTTCTTCTGACATCGGTTAGAGCAAGAAAAAAGGATCCCCAATGGGGTACTTAGCTTTAGAAGACTTCAGGCTTGAAACTCGAAAAACGACAATTTCAGGTTGTGGCCAACCGGCACTTGCGAACTGCTTCTGCTTCGGGCTCCTGCGTGGCAAGAAAAGCTGATGTAATGGTGTCAGCTACATGTTTTATACCCCTGATGTTCTGACGTCATAGAAGCGGCGACAGCATCTGACGCAGAAATCCCAAGGCTCTGGTATTCGGGCCGACTGAGGGCTACCTGCAGGGAGATAACCCAAGTGTGATGACTGCAACAGTGAAACACGAAGAACATGTGTCCTATGCTCCTTGATTCTAGGAAAATTAAGAGTCAAGACCAAAGCTGAAGATTCAGCTAACCTTTTTTGGGATCTGAATCTTTAGATTCCACCTGTTTTTTCCAACTCTTTTCTTAACTTTTGAGGCTCTGGATCCAGTGGAAGCAAGCCTTTGATAATCAAGTTTGTTCCTCCAACCCACTAAAGCTTAGGATCTAAAGGAAGAACATATATCACAGGGGAGAGAGAGAGAGAGATGAGGGACTCCGAGGCAAACCACAAAAAGATCAAGAAGATCCTGGCAGGATCTCATGTCCAAATTTAGAGAATTCTTTTAAAGCTCTTCGCCATATTTATAATCAAGCTTCAATGATGAAAGAAGGGAAAGTTAACACTCTAATACACTTGCACAAGAAACAACAAACTTGAATAAGAATTAACTACTGAGTTTTAACAAACTAATAATTAAAAATAACTGCAACTGTTACAAGGGAATAAGCCCAATATATAGAATTTAGCTTGTTAAACTCTACTAAAGGAAAAAAGGAAGTTGGCGATAAAAGCCAAGGATCTTATTCTTATAATTTGACAGGAAAATTCAGAGATAACAGCAAAAAATAGCTAAGGTACAAAGATCCTATCACAACTAACTAGCTAACCACTATTTAGCCGAGAGAGAGAGAGACACGTTTATATAATGTAAATGAGGTGGAGCACTTATCTGCTACAAACTGCACTGCTGTTCACAAAGGGAACACACAAGATCCGAGTTAGCTAAGGGGACATGGGCATTATGGGAGGGAAGAATTCTTAGCAGCTCAATGCTGGAGCATCACCTCTGCCAGATTGAATTGGAGTAGTGTCTCAACGACTCACACAGTGCAGACGGAATAAATGAATAAGATTCATATCTTGTTCTGTGAACCTAAAAGAAAACTGTAAGCCTATGATGTAATAGAAGACTGTGCAGTGATGCCAATAACTGCTTATATATAATCATTTGGAAATTTTATTTAACATACTAAAACTACTTCCGCGGTGGTGCAGCGGTAGCATTGTTGCCTCACAGCAAGAGGTTCTCCCGTTCGATTCTCGGCTGGAGTGCGGGGAGTGCCTTCTATGTTGTGGAGTCTGCATGTCCTCCTCGTAGGTTGGGTGGGCGTTCGAAAGACATGCGTAAATGGGCGGGCCTTGGCTGAACGTCGAGCTGGCACCTCAGTGTTCGTGAAAATCTACTGCCAATCATTAGCGGACCGGAGTTCCGCTGTGGTGACCCCTAACCGGGAAAAGCCAAAAGACAACATTTAACATACTAAAACTATAAGATATAAAGTATCTTACAACAGTCAGAATTGGTAACTAAACATAAAAAGGCCTAACGTACATTTCCAAGCTCTGTATAAGTAAATATTAAACCACTGTGACCCACTACCACTTAAGAGTCTTCTAAACAATAAAAAATTTGAATCTACAGCCTTAGAAATACATATAAAATTATAACTGGGTTATACATGCCTTTGTTCGTTGTTCATTTATTCGCGACAATCTGGTTTCAGTTTTCTGTACTGCTGTATCCCAGTCTTCTAACGTACCTAAAAACTCGAATGAAAACATACACGTACTGTGTAAGACAAAGAAAGTAAAAACACATGACTTTACGGATTCACTTAAGTCAAAAACACATAAGCAGAAAACTAGAGTTAACATGAGATGCCTAGACCTAAAGAACTGACACACTGCTTGCAAACAATATCCAAATAAAAAGCTCAGCCCTATGCATAGAGCAAAGGCTATAACCAAGACAACAATGAGCAGAGTTTGAGTTGTAGCAGAAGTGAGGGATTGGAATGAGCAGCCAGTGCTGGCTCACCTAGTCCTGGAGGGGGTGGGGTAGTGGAATTCCGCATGGCTAACTGCTACCATGCAAACAAAGGAATGCAGCGCAATGAAACAGCCAGGATTGGGTGTAGACTGTGATGCCAAGTTGGTGATAGCAGCCTTCATAAGCTCTTGTATTTCAGCAAGCACGCACATGGTAAAGGAGTAGAATGCCCACACAGTAATGGAGGTACTTTATGCCAGACAGTAAAGGTAGGATTAGTGACTAATAAAAATTCTCCATCCATCTGTGATAATGAAAGCATCCTGTCAACCCTCAAAGTGGTTGGGTGACATGGCAGAAATGAGGCTGTGGAAAGGACATGATGGCGATATCAACCTTCCACTGCAGGTCCACTGGGCAGGTAGTCCAGATGGTCTGAGCCAGGAGTTGGCTACAAGAAGGCCTGACAGTCAAAAGATGGCAGTACATACAACCTTCTTGTCTGCTGGATGAGGGCTCCCTCCAGCTGTTTCTTGCCTAAGTCAGTGATTGCACTGTCACTGATACAGAAAGAATGGGCTGAGAGTCACTGTTGGGGGAGGGATATTAATAGCTAGCAGGTGAGGCAAACGAATGCATACAAAAATACTAAATTTTAAGAAAATCTCTGCATCTCAGTTCAAGTATTTTCTTCCTTTTTTTAATTAAAAGATCTTTTACATAACAACAGCTTTAGGTGGAAAACGATTCCCTATCTACAGTAACATACAGGATTCATGTCCACCTCACAGACCACTGAGACAGTGCTATTATATTTTCATTTTTTTTTCATTTTCTGTTGCCTACTTTATCCACTTCATGGTTTTGGGGAGATCCCAACGCCTATCCTGATGAACAACTGATGTAAGGCAGAGAATCAGTCCTTGATGGAAGCCAGTCCATTGAAAAACATACACAAACACACCCAGGAGAACAGCAGCATAGCAGGCCCACTTATAAGCATGTTTTGGAGTAATGATAGGAAACCATGGGAAGGAAGCCAAGGGGCATGGCTTATAGGACTCACCACTAACAGAACCTCAAAGCACTGGGATGGCTAGAGTATCCTACCCTTCTACAGTTCTACCAGCTTATAGTAGCGCATAAAATACTCCATCAACCTGATAACACCCTTGCCCTCAAAAATATTCTCACCCCTTATAGTGCCCCCAGGCCATTTCGCTCAGCTGATAAACTAATGATACTGACCCAAAAATCCAACAACTCTGCAGGCGATGCTATATTTGCCAACTCAACCGGTAAAATCTGGAATCTACTCCCTATTACCGTTACCAAGGAAACCTCACTACTCCTATTTAAAAGAGAACTCAAAAAATACCTCACATCTCATTGGCTGTGCTCTTGTTCTAAACCTAACAACTTCACTAATACATGTCTTGCTATCTAACCTGCTGTTTAGCCAAGTATCTATGCCTCATAGCATTTGAATGTCTAAGCATTGTGAATTATGAGATCTGATTGTACTCTATTGTTCACATTTTCTGATACGTCTCTTCCAATCAGATGTAAGTCTGCACATTGTGTATATTGATATCTGCCTGTATTCTTTGTCTATATTTTTCTAAACATGTCTGCCTGAGTTTATCACTCAGTGATGTATGTACTTGTCTCTTTTTTTGGTATGTGGAGCTTTTCTCCCTGGGCTTCCATTGAAAATGGACATATATCCAGTTGGACTATCCCGGTCAACAAATGTAAAAAAAAAAAATAAACATAAATAAACCAAAGTTCCTGGTTAAATAAACACACAAATAAGGAAAGGGCATGCAGACTGCAAAGAAGGTGCCCTATCTAAGAAAGAATCACAGAACCAAACATGCCAAAATCCAGACATACCTACTGGCCTGATTAGCATAGAGGAATAAGGTCCTGACTATAGTCCAAGCCACAAAAGTCCGACTACTGTCTTAAGTGCTTGATTGAGCTGGCAGGAATTATTGGTATGCATATTCAGGGAGACTGGAGTTGGATGTAGGTTACAGCAGCTCTTTAGAAGAAGGGTACAGACCTGTGACCTTTTTTTGTGTGTGTGGTCCTCCAAGCTACAGATTGTTGACAGCCTTCAGTATGCAGATATACTGAGCATGAACGTGCAGCCAGAGAGGTGCTGTGTGCTCCTGCTGTGATGTGTGGCGTACATCTCTCTGCCCAATATTACAGGTTAGGATGCAGATGAGGACATGAACAACCCTCATGGCTGCATGAATGACAGCTTGCCCTGGCAGATCTGGAGATGATCCACACCACCACAGAATGAAAGGGATTGAGTCTGATTGGTGAAGCTTAACGAAGACTGGCAGGTGTGCAGGCATAAAGATAAAAGATAAAAAAATCCAAATATGTGCTACAGTGTTTTTCATAGCCACAAAATAAGGTAACTGTACCACTATGGACACAGCCCACGTTAGCTGTAGCACAAAGTTACAGTCATCAGGAAGAGGAGAGAAGGATGGAGAACTCACTACTACACCAATGCAGCCTCAAAATGACCGAAGTGTTGAGCTGGAAACAGCAGGAGCAGCAGATCAACTCCTGCACAAGGCATAAAAAATGCCTGCTCTGTACAATACCTCTTCACTTCCAAAAAAATGATGATCACAAACAGATCTTTTAAAAATTTGAAACGGTTTCTGCCGACTCTCTTTACTGTTACTAGCTCTGTAACTGAATACAACTGCATCAAATGCTTAAAGAATGTTCTAATATCTTTTCCTTCTTTAAGCACATTCATTCTTTCTGATAAACTGGACCCTAAAAATACAGGAGGACTGTCAAAGGTATTTGAAAGTGCAGGTGATCTTAAAAGTCAGGTTGAAACCAAACTCCATGCTTCACTAACCCACTTTTCACATTTTCTTAATTTCTACTTGTCCATACTTAGCAATGGTAACTAAAGCTAATCCAGCAAGGCAGAGGGGCTCCAAAATGGCCAGTTTCAATAAAAAAACTTTTATTGTTGACACCACAAGCGCTTGCACAGACTAAGCTGCTTTTCAGGTAATGTCTATCAGACTAAAAAACTCAGTTTAAATACCATATACTACTTCCTTTGATTAATCCCGACACTTGCAGCAGCTGGAGAGGCCACAAAAGTTCCTTACCAAAAGGATAAAGGGTCTCAAACATCTGTCCTATGCTGCCCGACTCAAAGAACTCCAGCTCTATTCAGTCGCTTACCGCTTGCTCAGAGGTGACCTTTGCCTAACATACAAGGCCATGTCAAACCCAGATTTGATGAATATGCTTCACCTCAAAAAATCTAGATCCGTCAGAGCCACAAGGGCGGGAGACTTAAACCTCGACACTGCTATTAATAGGACGTGCTGGAGGGATAGATTCATCACCCAAAGACTCCCTATGCTGTGGAACAAAATCCCGGCATATGTGAGGCAGAGCACCTCGCTGGCCTTGTTCAAGAGAAATCTTGACCAATGGATGGGAGATCGCAGATATACCCCAGGGATTACCTCAGTGTCACTGCTCGACAGAGGCACAGCAAAATAATGGGTATAGTTCCCCATACTAAAGGGGTGGCGTAAGCCACAAAACTATGGGCTAGGCTTGTAAATGCCCTCGGGCAGATAGCCTAGTATGAACCTATGAATCATGTGACATCAAGGCACTCAAATTATTTAAACAGTCACATAAAAGCATATGCATAGCACTTAAATACAGAAATCATAATACATTCATAAAAATGCATATCTAACAAATTTATATATGTGTGTGTGTGTGTGTGTGTGTGTGTGTGTGTGTGTGTGTATGTATGCGTATATATATATATATATATATATATATATATATATATATATATATATATATATATATATATATATATACACACACACACATATATATATAAAAAACATAAAAAAATACAATATTCTTCTTTTGGCCTTTTCCCCGATTAGGTGTCGTCACAGCGGATCACCTGTCCGCTCATGATTGGCAGTGGAGTTTTGTTGTTTGTCTTTCGGCTTTTCCCGGTAAGGGGTCACCACAGCAGAACTCTGGTCTGCTAATGATTGGCAGTAGATTTTTACAAAATGACGAGGTGCCAGCTCGACGCCCAACCTTCAACGAAGGCACACCCATTTACGCACGCATGTCTTTCGAACGCTACCCAACCGCGGGGAGGACATGCAGACTCCACACAGAAGGCACTCCCAAGCCAAGCCGAGAATCGAATGGGAGAACCTCTTGCTGTGAGGTAACAATGCTACCGCCATACCACCGTGGCAGTGGAGTACAAAGGTAAAAAAAACATTCAACGTCTAAGGTTCCTAGATTTCAGCTTAGGTACTATAGGGACCACATCACTGAGTCCATGCCCACTATCACCTCTCAATCTAATGATCCACTTAAGACTCAATGTTGTTCAGTACTATTCCTGATGTCACCTCCTCAATGTCTCGTGCACCCTCCCTATAACCAAAAACTTAATACTGGCAAGGACATGTTTTGCAAGGGTATTAGTTTTATTCCCTTAGCTAATACGATACAGATGTTCCTTTATTCTTTCTCTAAGCATTCTATCCGTCTTGCCTACATAAAATTTTGAACACAGTGAAAGGTGGGCCAAGTAAACAACATGGGAGGTGCTACAAGTAGCAAAAACTTTGAATCTATATATTCTATCCTGGTCAGGGTGTGTAAAAATAGAAAGTACAGTTGTGTACACTTACCATAAATGTAAATGTTCGAGTGTATTCACTGTTGCAGTCATCACTTGCGGGTTATCCCTGCTGGGATGCCCTCGGTCGGCCTGAACACCAGAGACAAGCTTTTCCCCTGCGCCGGCTGCTGTCACCTGTCGACTTACGTCAGGTCATCAGTGGTATAAAGGAGAGCAACCGGCGCCATTACATCAGTTTTTCTTGCCCTAACCTGTAGGAGCCCCTTGAAGGAAATGTTTTAGAGAGTCTCTGGTGGCCCAAGGCCACAAGAATGACAGTTAATCTCCAAAAAGGATATGATTAAGGGGGAAGGTGGGAGGGAAAATAGGACTGCAACAGTGAATACACTCGAACATCTACATTTATGGTAAGTGTACACAACTGTACAATGTTCTTCATGTTTCACTGCTGCAGTCATCACTTGTGGGAGGATTCCCAAAGCTGAGGAAGGGGAGGATGGAAGTATGAAATTCCTAGGATGGAGCTAGCATGCCTTGCAGGGCTGCAGAGACAAAGCCTGCCTGAGCCCTGAAGAACAGAGGCAGGTGGTAGTGTTTGGTGAAGATGTGGACCTAAGTCCAAGTGGCAGCTTCCAGGATGTCTCTGGTGGGTACTCCTCTAAGGAAGGTGGTGGAAGTAGAGGCTGCCATAGTGGAATGTGTTCTGACAGATTTAGGAGGAGCTTTTCCATGAAAAGTGTAGCAGAATTGTATGCAGTGGGATATCCATTTTGAAATGGTCTGTTTGGAGATTGGCTTCCCCTCTTTCCCTGGGGCAAAGCCAACCAACAGTTGATCCGTCCTCCTAATGGACTTTGTTCTGTCTAGGTAGTATCTTAACTGTCTGTGCAAATCCAGTGTGTGCAGAATTCTCCCCCCTTTATTCTGAGGGTTTGGAAAAAAAGGTGGGGAGATGTATAGCCTGGTTTAAGGTCATATCTGATACTACCTTTGGAATGAATGAGAGATTGGTCCTGAGAGACACCCTGTCTGCATGGAAGATAATAAAGGGTTCAGTGGCCATGAGTGCTTGAAGTTCTGACACCTTCCTAAGCTGAAGTAATAGCCAGGAGGAAGGCAGTCTTCCAGGAAAGGTGTTTTAGGTCTGCTGATGCAGCTGGTTCGAAGGGAGGCAATGTCAGTTTTTCTAAGACATAGTTCAGGTCCCAGGCTGGAGTGGGTGCCCTTATAGGGGGCCTAATGTTAGATACACCTTTGAAGAATTGCTTAATCAAAGGGTGAGAGAAGACAGGCTGTTCAGCATGAAAGTGTGCTGAAATGGCTGAGGCGTGCATTTTAATGGAGGAAAAGGAGAGGCCCTTGTTAAGCAGCTCCGCTAGGTAGTCCAGAATAAGTGGGAGGGGCGGCTGGGAGCTGCTGTGACCTTCTGATAGGCACCAGGAGTTGAATCTTTCCCACTTCTCTGAGTAAGATTTCCTGGCGCTGGGCCTTCTGGATTCCTTAATAACGTCTAGGACCTGCTTGCTCAACTGTGGGTTATCCCCGATCCCTGGGGGATAAGCCACACAGAAAGCTTGAGTGTGTGCAGATTTGGATGCAGAATCTCCCCTCTGGCTTGTGTCAGGAGGTCTGCAGTTAACGGCAGGGGCCTGTAAGGCTCCTTGGTCAGGCTGAGCAGCAAGGGGTGCCAATGTTGCCTGGGCCAATCTGGTGCTATAAGGATGGCTTTTAGTCCTTCCTGCCTTATTTTGAGCAGTACCCTTGGGAGTAAGGGCAGGGGGGGGGGGGACGCATAAATGAAGAGATTGGTCCATTGGAATGAGACAGCATCCATTTTCCAAAGTAGGGGGTGGAACTCCCTGGTGCAGAATTTGTGCAGCTGTGTTGTGAGGCGAAGAGGTCCATCTCTGGTGTCACCCAGACCTGGGTGATTTGGAGGAATGTCCCCTTTTGGAGTTTCCACTTGTGGGGGTCAAGAAGTTTCTGTTTAGATGGTCTGCTTAGGGTGTTGCTTACTCCTGGGATGTACTGGGTTATCAGGTGTAGGCCCATGGAGGAGGCCATCTGCCAGAGGCTCATGTCTAGTCGGCAGAGAAGGTAGGACTGTGTGTCCCCCTCCCCCCGCTTGTTGATGTACCACAAGACTATGGTATTGTCTGTTTTTATGAGATGGACTTCTGGTTTTAGGTGGTCTTGGAAGGATGTGATAGCCTTATGAACTGCCATCATTTCCTTTAGGCTGATGTGCCAATGAAGGTGCCTGAGGTCCCAAGAGCCTTGGGTGCACAATGAGCACCCCAAGCTAGGTCTGAGGCATCTGTGGTGATAGTCTGGCCTTGTAGTAGGTAGGTGAAGGGAAGGCCCTTGTTCTGAGTGCCCGCCTCTGCCCACCAAAGAAACTTATTCCTTTATGCATGGAATGAGGGGTACAGTGGTCTCCATAGAATGAGTGTGTTGGCACCAAAGGTTCTTTAGGTAGCACTGGAGTTTCCTCATGTGCAGCCTGGGCAGGGGAATCATCAGAATGCAGGATGATATGTAACCCAGTGTGTGCAGAATTTTCCTTGGTGGGAGTTTTTTTTTCTGAAAGCTAAATGGGAGAAGTTTGGCAGAAAGCATTGTTTTTCTGGTGAGAGGAAGGCTGTTTGGGAGGCTGTGTCCAGGAGGGGACCCAAGAAGGTGATCTTCCTGGAGGGGTTTAGGTTTGACTTTTTCCTGCTGATAGTGAACCCTAGAGAGGTTAGGGTTGTTTGTACAAACAGCAGGTCCTGTAGTAACTTCTCTTTGTTGTCTACTTGGATTAGGCAGTCGTCCAGATAAGGGTAAATCTGGATGCTTTGCTGTCTGCAGAAGGCAACCACTGGGGGAAGGCATTTTGTGAAGACCCTGGGAGCCACTGATAAGCCAAAGGGTAGCGCAGAGAACTGAAAGTGTTGTGAACCTGCTCTGAAGTGTAGGTATTTTCTGCAAGACTCCCTTATGGGTATATGAAGGTAGGCATCCTTTAGGTCTAGAGTGGCTAGCCATGCATTTTTGCCCAGCATTGGTAAGTTTTTGAAGAGTTAGCATTTTAAATGTTGGGGCCTCTAGGAAGGTGTTTAGAGTGGACAGGTAGAGGATGGGTTGCCAAGTGCCTTCTTTTCTTGGCACTAGGAACAGTCTGGAGTAAAAACCTTTTCCTGCTTGCTCCTGTGGCACAGGCTCCACTGCCCCTTGAGCATAGAGTATGTGCACTTGTTTTAATGCTTCTGCCCACTGATTTGGAGGTAGATTTGGGTAACCTGTTAAGGCTGGAACTTGTTGGAAGGTAAATTGGTAGCCCTGAAAAATGATTTTTAATACCCATTGGCCATTTGTTACAGACAGCCAATTGTGAACCTGTCTACTGGGGGCTGGGAAAGACCAGTGCTCAGAGGGAAAGTTTCTGAGAGGTTGAACTTGGAGGAAGCCTTTTACTGTTTGCATAGATTTAGTTTTATCCTCCATCTTTTTGATGACCTCTTCTGCTTTTGATCCACACATGCAGCCTTTATCCAGGGGGGCATCAAGTAGCTTTGATTTTACATGATCAGGCAGTGGCTGTTCTTTTAGCCATGTGTGCCTCCTAAAGATGGAGCTTGCCACAGCGGCCATACTTGAGGCTTCTAGGGCATCGAATCCGCTGTGCAGGGAGTGTTCAGCTACTTGAGAAGTAGACTGCAGGAGATCTGCTAACGCTTGGGAAGTATTAGTGTCAGGTAAAGATAACACTTTTTGTTTCATAAGTTCCAAGGTGTGCTGTTGATATTTTAAGCATATGGAACTGGCAGTGAAGAGCTCTAATAGCTAAGGTTGTGGAGGTGTACACTTTCTGACCCCATCTGTCCAGAGCTCTTGAGTCCTTGTCAGAGGGAATTGGGTTTTTAGATGAGCTAGCCTTGGACCGTTTGGGCCCCTGTGTGATGACCTCTGGTTCGGTCTGCTGCAGGGTTTTTAAACAAGTAATTATGTGAATCAGGCACCTTGTAGTACCGGTCAGGTTTTCTAGGAACAGGGGGTAGGGTGTCAGGGGTGAGGCTAGATTCATTGAAAACATCATCCACCACGTCCAGAACAGAAGGGATGGCCAAGGATCTGTGCTGAGGAAGATCGAGAAACTCTCTTAGGTCTTTTCTTAGACTGTGGAAATGCTCTCTCAGAGTGTGCAGGGTTTCCTCAAATAAAAAATCCTTAGGGAGGGAGGCAGAAGAATGGATTCCTCTGCATCAGAATCCTCAAAGGAGGTGAGAAGGTCATTGTTCCTCATCTGAATCAAGGTAGTCTGAAATTTCAGAATCTGGTTCCATGTGAACTTCAGGGGAAGTATCCCTTTTTCTTTTAGAAGGAATGGTATGGCTATTCCTGATGAAAGTTATGAGGTCCTCCTCCATTTTCAGTAATTGAGTCTGAGGCGGTGCAGGAGGAGTAAGATGGTGACTAGAGACTGTTTTCTTTGGGTGGTTCTGCTTTTAGACCTTAGTAAATCCATTTGTCATTGGGATGCGGTAGTCGGAGGTGAAGACATCAGTTTTTGCCTTGAATCGGTTCTGCAAAGAACCTCCTCGGAAGCCGGTGCTTGCGTAGCGGCCTCTGGACCCAACCGAAGCGGAGACAACCTAGGGATTGGATGATGAAGCATTCCCAAGTGGCATACTGGACTCCGAAAGGGTCTCGGTAGAGGCCTGCGAAGGAAACGAGTCAGGCATCAGGGGCTGCGAATGTGCCTCACTGAATTCCTGAGAACTGACTACTTGCTTTGCGTGGTCTGTCCCTTTCTTTATCTTTTCATTTTTTGGGATTATCCATAGACTGCTGACCAAGGGATGTCATTTCGTAATGCGAGGAACTACTTCAGAAATGTCTGGCTACACATTCAGCTCTATGGCGAATAGTCCTTGAAATGAAATGTGCGCAGAACTGACGAAGGGGGACATCATGGTCTGGGCCATGACATGTAATGCACAAGGTATGGAAGTCTCGGTATGGCATTTGTTTTCCACAGCAGAGACAACTACTGACTTTTTCGGACATCGGTTAGTGCAAGAAAAAGGTCCCCAATGGGGTACTTAGCTTTAGTTGTTTTCAGATTCAACTTCCACTCTGGCAACGACCGACCGGCACACACGCAAACTGCTTTTGCTTTGGGCTACACAGCAAGAAAGACTGATGTAATGGCACCTGCTGCTCTCCTTTATAGCATTGACAACCTGACGTCAGTCCACAGGTGACAGCAGCTGACGCAGGGGAAAAGCTTAACCGTGGTATTCAGGCCGACTGAGGGCTACCCAGCAGGGATAACCCACAAGTGATGACTGCAACAGTGAAACACGAAGAACATCTGCTGTTAATGTTAGTGCATACACTGCAAGTGCCACATGCTAAAGAGGCACTACTGCTATATTCATGTTTATTCTTTGAGTAATATAAGGTCCTTAAGGATTTCATGTTCCTAAATAAAAACCTGGGGGTGGGCTCTATCACTCTGGAAATATCTTTGTCTGTCGCAAGGACTTTCCAGTGTTTCCTAACAATATTTCTGAGTTTTATTTGTTAGATCTGAAGAAGTCCTTACACACATTAAAGGATGAAAGCGCTAATCAACAGTTTGGCTTCAGTGTGAATCCTTTCAGTTAGTTTTGTTTTTTATTTCTGTTTCTTTCGTATAGAAGTTTAGAGTTTAATGTACTAGAATACTTCTTTTTAGTCAGTTTTCAGTTATATTTGTTATTGGCTGACAAGTAACTTGGAGGACACACCTGCAGTCGAACCTGGCTCAAGTAGCCAAACTCTGAGCAACATACCGGTGCACGCTACGGACTATGATTTACTTATGGAAGAATTTAATAACACGATGAGCAGAGCGCAGAGTTTATTTTACAGATGCAACAATATTCAAAGGGATGCTAGGGGTTTCAGCCCTAGCTTATTCAGTGGTAGAAGTAATGATGATTCGCAAAATGCACCCAGGACTGACCAGGACCCACAGAGTAATACTGACGCTGAAGAGGTTGACATACAGACGCCACAACAGCCACAGATACATACTTGGCGAATGTCATGTCTTTTTTAAACATCACCAATAATAATCCATTTCTAAATATTGGTTTGGATGGATTGCAAAACGCAAATGAGGATATTGGTCTACCTAATCACGGTCACAATGGGCACTGCAAGTCCCTTATCCATGAGTTGGAGCGCAAAATTATGTTATTCAAGAACATTGAATATGACAACCATTTTTTGTCATCCTGTATCCACTTCAATATTATCCCACAAGGATTACGGTTCTATAAGTTCCCAAATGGTATCACGAGACAATGTGCTATTTATGCTGAATTAATTAAACTGTACCATGATACTGGCATGGCTGGATTAAAACTTCTAATCACACACAATATTGGCAGACTGGATACTGTTAAAAAGAAATTGAGGCTCTGCACAGATCTGTGTTGTCACATCATGACTTTGACTACTTTAGGCATCTGTACGATGGCATTTCGCCCAGACTTACTAGACATGTGGCCACACTGACACACAGAAAGAGGCAAAAACTGAATAGGGACCTGCAGCAGTACAAGGATCAAACTGCTTATAGACTTAATCATGAGAATTATGTGAGAAGGTTCAATGGTCAGCAAGGTTTTAATAATCATGGGAATTATGTGAGAAGGTTCAATGGTCAGCAAGGTTTTAATAATCAGCAAAGATTTGTCACTAACACCACTTTCAACCAAGGTTTCAACAGAAACCCACCTCAATTTCACCCTCCCCCTGAGCAGCAAAGTGAACCAACAGTCAGACCTGTTCAAAGATTCGTAGCTCCAGCTAATAACAGGTTTGAAGCACCTCGCACCCCTCCTCCTCCCCCAAGGTTTCAGCAGGTAGAAGTTGCAGATGACTTTGCAAATGAATTACAACAGCCTTTTTTATTACCACACCAAATGAATGGCCAGCAAGCAGACTTAACACCTCAGCTGGCACCGAGAGGGAGAGGTTTTTCGAGAGGGAGGGGGAGAGGGAACACTGGACAGAACCGGTTCCCATACAGAGGCAGAGGCATGATCACCAGGAGCATAGCAAGAGCATATTACCAATAGATGGACATAACATACAAACTGGAGCGGTGTTTAATCTCACAAACAGACACTTCTCCAATGAGCATTTTCAGCTACTTAATAAAGGTTTCTCTTTTATACCAGCACAAAGGGCAAATGTTACAGATGTATTGCTGGACTTAAGATTGTTCACTAGAAAACTGAATTTAAAGTGCTTATACTCAGACCAAAATATTAATAATGGTTCTCCTAGTTTACAAACTACTGACTCCACTGTCCTTCCCTCTAGTCACACTTCTGTTGACAGTGAAGGTGATTCTTTTAGTGGAGTATTGCTCAAAAGAGGTAGTGTGTATAACCCTGCTTTAAACAGCACACTACATACTTTCCTTAAAGTTTGTGAAATGGACATCAGAAATCTGCTTAAACAACCTGCTAAAAATAAATGGTTCAACCTTTCTAAAAAAGAACAAGAGGCTCTGTACATGCTGAGTAATGATAGGTCACTGAGAATTATGAAAGCAGACAAAGGCACGGAATAGTGCTTATGGAACAAGAAGTATATACTAATCGTATAGAAAGCATGTTACTTAACAATGAGTTCTACAAAGAAGTTACTTTGAAAGAAGTTAATAAGCATTTTCAAAAAATTGATAACATGCTTAAAGTCCTTGAACGCACGCAACAAATCTCATTAGAAGAACTAGTTTTTTTACAAGTACACAACCCGAACTTAGGTAAAATGTTTGGAATACCTAAGATTCACAAAGATCAGAAAAACCCTCCATTCAGACTGATTATTTCCAATAAACGCATGAAAACAGAAAAGATTTCAGAATTTCTTGACAGTATTTTCAACCCCTTGGTACAAGCTACAAGATTTTATATACAAGATTCTTGGGATTTTCTTAATGCTTTATTTGCATCAGGAATTGATTTTAAAAATGTATACTGGTGTCTTTGGACATAGTTGCATTATACACGAACATCCCACATCATGAAGGGTTGGATGCAATCAACCTATTTCTTACTAAATATGCAAGTTATAGTACTGAAAAGTGGAGACACTGATTTCCCTCACTACTGCTGTCCTCACTAATAATTTCTTTCACTTTAATAAGAAAACGTACAGACAGATTAAAGGGGTAGCAATGGGATCAAAAATGGCCCCAGCATTTGCTAATCTTGTCCTTAGCACATGGGAATTAGAAACTTTAACTCAACTACCCAGTTTTGACAAAGTTCATTTGTATAAACGTTATATTGATGATATTTTTTTTTGTATGGAGTGGCAGCTCTGCAGAACTGAATGACTTTATTACTAATATGTCCAACAGCATCCCTTATCTTGACTTCAAGGGACACATATTCACTTTCTGGATACTAGCATCACAATCAACGGTCAGAATGGGTCGCTCTCTTCTAATATCTACAGAAAAGACACTTACAGAAATAACTTGCTGGATTTCCATAGCCAGCATCCGTTCTTTATGAAAAAGAACGTCCTCAAAGGACAGTTTATCAGATTGTCACGCATTGTCAGTGAAGAGAGCACATTATTTTGGAACACATACAGCAATTTTTCGGTGATTGTGATACATTTCTAGAGCTCAAGGAACTCCGCTGGCAACTATTACTTGACGCTGAAAATGGACTTGGTCTGAATGAGAGCATTAATGTTAAATGTGCACTGCGATGGCTTTCATGAATGAAATATGCATGTGATTTTTTTGTTTGTGTTTTTCCCATTGCACTGTGTTTAATTTTTATTTTTTAAAAAAACTATACTTGCCCTCATTACATATTATACGGACTACAACTATAGCTCATTTGTTCAATTTGGAGCTGCTTCTTAGTTATTTGTTGTTCAAGCAATGTTGTGATTAGTTCACTCTACACTACAAATTATTTTTGAGTAGTTATTTTGTGTATGCTTTTTTACCCTATTGATGCTTTGTATTAACAGAAAAAGGCAATATGTACATTGGCTGATTGTTTTGAACTTGTTCTTAGTTACTGGATGTTTAAGCAATGTAGTGACTGGTTTATTCGACACTACTAATTACTTTTCATTGCCTGTTTTCATGCATCTTTTTATACTACTAATGCTTTACAGTTACAGAAAAATGTAGTATGTACATTGGCTGTTTCTTTTAAGGTTTACTATTGGTCTGTTTCTTAGTTTTTTTCACCAAGCTGTTTTAATTACTTTATGACGTAGAAGTGCACCCTATTTAAACTGTTTCTGAGTTTTATTTGTTAGATCTGAAGAAGTCCTTACACACATATTAAAGGATGAAAGCGCTAATCAACAGTTTGGCTTCAGTGTGAATCCTTTCAGTTAGTTTTGTTTTTTTATTTCTGTTTCTTTCGTATAGAAGTTTAGAGTTTAATGTACTAGAATACTTCTTTTTTAGTCAGTTTTCAGTTATATTACTAGAATAATGTAGTGGTACCCTTAGTTTACACTGTTTGTTCCTATTATACATTAATCTGTCTGACGCAGGTTTTGAAAAATAAGTTTTAGCTGTGGTCCCCCCAAGTTTTTAACCTTCTCTACATTTTCAACTATTTCTCGGTCACTATAACCTCTCTTTCTTAAACAACGCTGTATAGTTTCTACCTGCTGTTGAAACTCCTTTTCACGTACATTTAACATGGAGGCTCTAAAAACTTGACTCTTAACCAAATTACTAAAACTGTGTTTGGGGTGCATACTATGCCTACACAAGAGATGGTTGACATGGCATGGTTTCTTATACAATTTAGTAAAAATAGAGCCATTCCCATCCACTTCAACAGTAACATCAAGAAAGTTCATACTGCGTGTTGATGCATTCATAGAAAAACGTAAATAATTAGTTGTATTATTTACATACACCTCAAACTCTCAACTGCTGATTACTGCCTACCCACAGAAAAAACAAATCGACAAAACTTCTATAAAAAAGGTATAAATCTGGAGTAGGGTCTGTGAAGACTGGAAGAGAAGGGTGAAGGCTGCCAGACTAGCCAGATAGAATTACAATTCTATCATTTGTAAATATGAATGTTGAACTTAAAACAATGTGGCAACATTGCCATCTGCTGTAAAGAAAGCTAAGTCAAGCATTTCTTGTTGTTCCTTTGAAATTAAAATGATTTAATCACTGCCTTTGATGCTTATAAGTTGGCTCCAGTCTGGCTAGATGAAAGCCTCCTGCCTATTGTTTTAAGGCTAAAGTTAATGACCAGAATTTACATGTGGAATGTCCTTTATTGCTCTAAGTGTAAAAGAATGTAAATGCAGTTTCTGTCAGCCTGGGAACACCAGGAAAGTGTAAAAAGACTATGTAATGTTTATCAGAACTGCAATAGCAATTTAAACAGTGAGAACCAGAGATTATTAAGCATTTTTGTCTGACTATCCAACTCACAGCACTGCCTGTTGCTCTGTGTAATTAAGTTATTTTAAAGTGTGTTTTCTTTTAGGAATAACTAGAAATTAGAAAGATTAGACTAAGTTTTTTCTGTGATGTCAGAACTGTATTACTGATTTATTTTAAGTATTTCTGTGTGATCTCTGAACTCTTGACTAGCTCTGTGTAGTAGAAAGTATTGTGTTATGGTTTTAATTATTTATTATTAAATATTTTAAAACCTTTTAACTGTGGGTGGTTTGTGTAGAGATAATTTAAGCTCTTTAGAGTACTTGTATGCCTTTGGTAAAATCATACAAAGCCACTCATAGGTTCATAAGTAGGTTCACAGGTAGGTACTAGGCTATTGGCCCTAGAGCCTATATAAGCCTAGCCAAAAGGTACCCCAGCTTTCGCCACCCAAGAAAATTATTTTCCTGTGCCCCTGTTGAGCAGAGCCACAAAAGTGACCCCCGGGTGAATTTCCTATTTCCCATCCAATCATCAAGATTTTTCTTGAAGAGTGCTAACGAGGAACTCTGTTTAACATAGATAGGTATTCTGTTCCAGAGTACGGGAAGTCTCTGGGACAAGAATCTATCCCTCCAGCATGTTCTGTTTATTGTGGTGACAAGGTTTAGGTCCCTAGAGCGTGTAGCTCGGAGGGATTGGGATTTCTTTAAGTGGAGCATGTCCAACAGCTCTGGGTTTGACATAGCTTTGTATGTTAGGCAGATATTGCCTCTGAATAGGAGATATGCGATGGAGTAAAGCTGGAGTTTTTTGAGACTGTCTCCATAGGGCATCTGTCTGAGGCCAGTAATCCTCTTTGTGAGGTATTTCTGTGGCCTTTCCAGTTGTTGTAGATGTCTTGTGAGGTACATACCAAAAGGGGCGTTGTACTCTATAATGGGTCAAATGAGTGAGGAGTAGAGGGGAACAATGACCTCTTTTTCTGGATGAGAAATCTTTTGTGATGAGGTGTGCCACGTAGAAGGATTTCCTGACCACTGTGGCGATGTGATTATCAAAGGAGAGACTACTGCCCACCAGTGCCCCAAGGTCTCATCACACTTTGGGGTGTTAAGTAGACTACCACCAATGTGGTAGTTCATGGGTACATAGTTATTTGTAACACGAAAAGGTGTGTAAAAGAGTGAAAACAACCACAAAACAACCAACGAACCACTCCTTGAGCCAATAACCTACAACCACCAGTTGAAAAGCACCTTTATTCGATCCACATAAAACATTCCACTGTACAAAAGTTAATCCACAAAACAGGTCAAGCACTTTCGTCGCGAACCGACAAAAGTGCTTGACCTGTTTTGTGGATTAACTTTTGTACAGTGGAATGTTTTATGTGGATCAAATAAAGGTGCTTTTCAACTGGTGGTTGTAGGTTATTGGCTCAAGGAGTGGTTCATTGGTTGTTATATGGGTACAGAGTTATTACCAAAGGGGATGACAGTGCACTTTTTGGCATTGAGCTTCAGGCCATGGCTTTGACACCAGGCATCTGTCTCAGTGAGGCCCTTTTGTAAGGAGTTTCGATTATGGCTCCTAGTTTGCAGTCATCTGCAAACTTCATTATCCAAAGACCTTCTGTATTAGCCTGTACTTCAGAGAAGTAGATACCAAACAGGAGAGGACCCATGACTGAACCCTGTGGTACTCCACTTGTCACTGATCTGAAGTCGGATTTGGAGTCTGCTACTTTCACAGTGTGGGTTCTGTCCGTGAGCCAGTTGGCAACCCATCTTGTGACATAGGGATTTATACCTAGTTTAGTGAGTTTATCTATAATTCCAGAGTGGGGGATGGTGTTGAAAGCATTGTCGAGATCTA
This sequence comes from Protopterus annectens, assembly GCF_019279795.1. NCBI lineage: Eukaryota > Metazoa > Chordata > Ceratodontiformes > Protopteridae > Protopterus > Protopterus annectens. The sequence continues at coordinate 481,231,903 of NC_056733.1, read as the reverse complement.
GATAGGCTGTGTGAACCACCTTACCCTCATCTATGGCTTTGATGACTGCTTCAAAGAAGTCTATCAGGTTTAGGAGACATGATCTGCCTTTTACAAACCCGATCTGGGTGGGGTCCAGAGTTTGGAGATTACCAATGTCTTTGTTTATGAGCTCCATGCTGATATGTTCCATGGCCTTGCAGACCAGGTTCGTCAGGCTAATGGGGTGCTAGTTCCCGGGGTCCGCTGTGACTCCTATAGCTTTAGCCCTTGGCTATACTACCAAATGGATAATATTGCACAGTAATAACTGGACACCCTTTTAAGGGCCTTTGAGTAGCTGATAATATTAGCTGGGTGGTGGCAGTAATTACTACCGTATAGTCTGGGTAAAAGGGGCACAGCAGGAGAACCTGTGCCAGCCTTCCCAGCCTTCCCCAGAAGTGTCTGTGTGGTTGTTTAAACTCCTATCTCAAAGTGTGCGTGTGTGTCAGCTACCTGGGCAGGGACACGAAGCACTGGTTGGACAAAGAGGGTGCTGGAGATTTTAGCTTGCCCAGCTAGGGTGAGATCTGGACTCTATAGCTGTGCCAGTGGGGAGTCTTATTGGGGACCAGGGGAGCGACCAGCCCCGGACTGACTGTGATCTCTTTGTACTCTTAAGGGAAACTGCACTTTACTGTGTGTATTTGTTATCCTTTCGTTATATATGAGACGCCCTCTCTGGTGTTAGTGGTGAGGATTGAGGCTCCTTGATTGCTGGGCCAGGGCACGGGCGTCACATTTGTGGTGGCAGTGACTGGGATATCCTCACATTTGTGTTTGGCAGCAGTGGGTTATCCACATCACATATTAATTACTTGGCAAATACTAATTAGCTTGTAGTGGTGTGGGTAGAGTGAATACTGTAGCTTGTGTACAGTGAGCTTTGAAGGTGTTTTGTACTCTAAAACAGCCACGCAGTGAATACTCGGAGTTCAGATCACAACTGTTTTATTTCATTTGGTAACTTCGTTAGTCAGGGTGAGCAGGCAGCATGTCAACAGAGTATGGAAAGCTGACAAGGAGCCAGCTGGTGGAGATATGCCAGGCTAGGGGATTGGTGCATGGAAACCTAAGGCAGACCTGATTGCAGCCTTGGTTACAACTGCATCAGAAAACAGCAAACAGGACGACAATCAGACTGGCAGTGGAGATATAATTCCCTCGGAGAATGGACAGCTCAACCTTTCTGCAGTGGACTTAAAAATCCAGCTGGAGCTAAAGAGACTTGAATTAGAGGCCAGGCGTGAGGAATTAGAAGCAAATGAGAGACTGCGACATTTTCAGGCTGAGGAGAATGAGAAACTGTTATGTCTACAAGCTGAGGAACAAGAGAAGCAGAGGAAGCATGAGAAGGTGATGGTGACTCTTCGCCAGAGTCATGGAGGTAATGGGGAAGGGAGTAACTGGACCCCAGAAGCACAAAAGGTCAGTAAATTTCTTCCGCAGTTTAAAGAGGGGGATAATTTTGATAGTTTCATTCACATGTTTGAGAGGGTATGTAAACAGTATGAAGCTGACCGAAGGGCTCTGGGTACAGTTCCTGAACCCCTTACTCCATGGTAAAGCTGTAACTGTTCTGTCCAAAATGTCTGACATTGCATGTTTTGATTATACTGCTGTAAAGAAATGTCTTTTAGGACTGTTTAAGCTAACACCTGAAACGTATTGGAAAAAGTTGTGTGAGCATAGACGCAAGGCAGATGAAAGTGTGTGTGAATATGCTGCTGAATTGAGCACTTATTTCCATAGGTGGGTGAGTGGATGTCAAGTCACCACTTTTGAGGGGTTGGCAGACCTTTAGTGAGGGAACAAGCCCTTAGCACTTTTCCTGAGGACATGAAGATCTGGTTAGCTGATAGACAATGTGCTACTTCAGATGAGTTGGGTAAGAAGGGAGACCTACACCTGGAAAGCAGGGAAGCCCCGCACAGGAAAGGGACCCCCAGTATTGCTCGGGTTCCTATTATGCGATCGAAAATCCCTTTAGGCGAATACGAAGACTTCGAACCGAGGGGCTGGCAGACTTTTGGTGAGGGAACAAGCCCTTAGCACTTTGTCTGAGGACATGAGGATCTGGTTAGCTGATAGACAATGTGCTACTTCAGATGAGTTGGGGAAGAAGGCAGACCTACACTTGGCAAGCAGGGAAGCCCTGCACAGGAAAAGGACCCCCAGTACTGCTCGGGTTCCTATTACGAGATCGAAAATCCCTTTAGGTGAATACGAAGACGTTGAACCGTACTGTGCGAAGTATGTAAACCCCGAACGGTCAAAGCCGCAAATTTCAAAATGTAGATTTGTTTTGGTTGGCCCGTCTGCGGTACAGCTCCGTAAGGTAAGTGTGTGATAGATAGTACTTTAGTGTTAGGGTTTGGGTTAAGGTAATTGCATAAATAGGTACAGTATGCAAGAGTTTGTGTAATGTTAGGTGTAGGTTTTTTTTTAAGTGTATGTATGTGTATTATTTATTTTGTTTTGGTGAATGTCTGTAGGGGACGTGTGCAGTAGTTACGGACCTTAGGGTTAGGGAGGGGTTAAGTAGAGTGCATAGATAGTTGTGTTTGTGGGGTTTAGTGTAGTGTGGGAGGTAGGGTTTTGGTGCTTTAGTTTAGGTTAGAAGTAGGGTTTAGTTAGTGTATGTATGTGGTTTATTTTGTTTGGGTAGGTAGTATGTAGCGGGTGGTGGGGTTGGCCAACTGACGGTTCGATATTTTTTTTTCGCGGTTTAGTGCATTCAGTATTTTCGCAGTTCACGGTATAGGGGCCGATGTTTTGGTATTAGTGCATAGGGTTTTTCGCTTTGCTAATATAGACCCATACTGCCTATGGGTTTAAAGAAACCCATGGTGGGCAGCACAGACTGCCACAACAGAATCTGTCAGTAGCAGGGGAAGCCACTAGTCCAGATACACGTCCAGGAGCTAGGGTTAAATGTTTTGAATGCAACCAGTGGGGCCATGTGACATACAGGTGTCCATGGAGGTTCATAGGTAAGTACTAGGCTATCTGCCCATGGGCATTTATAAGCCTAGCCACAGAGTGATGGCTTTCGCCTCCCCATTAGATTAGTAACCTGGGCCTCTGTCAACAGGGCTCCTGAAGTGATCCCAGGGTAGAACTTACTATTACCCATCCACTCATCAAGATTTCTCTTGAAAAGGGTCAGAGAGGAGCTCTGTCGAATATGGATTGGGATTCTATTCCAGAGTGAGCGGAGTCGCTGGGACAGGAATCTATCCCTCCAGCATGTCCTGTTTATTGTTGTACATAGGTTCAAGTCACTTTTTTTGAGGTGAAGCATGCCCATTAGTTCAGGGTTTGACATGGCCCTATAGGTCAGACATAGGTCACCTCTGAGAAGACGGTAAGCGACTGAGAAGAGCTGGAGCTTTTTTAGTCGTGCTTCATAGGGTAATTGTTTAAGGCCCTTAATCCTCTTAGTGAGGTACTTCTGTGGTCTTTCTAGTTGTTGCAGGTGTCTAGTGAGGTACATCCCAAATCGGGCATTGTACTCTATTATGGGCCTAATGAGTGAGGAGTAAAGGGGCACAATCACCTCCTTGGATCTGGATGAGAAACCCTTTGTGATCAGGTGTGCCACATAGAAGGATTTCCTGACCGTTTTGGCTATGTGGTTATCAAAGGAGAGCATGCTATCTACTTGGGTACCCAGGTCCCTAATTACTTCTTCTGCACTTAGTGGATTCCCATCTATGTGGTAGTTTGTAGGTACTTTGTTTTTCTCAAATGGGATTACTATGCATTTTTTGGCATTTAGCTTGAGGCCGTGACTTTGACACCAGGTGTTTGTCTCTGTGAGACCCTTTTGCAGGATGTCTGTGTCAGCTAGAGAGTCAATTATTGCACCCAATTTACAGTCATCTGCGAACTTGGTTAACCACAGTCCCTCCGCCTTTGCCTGTACTTCGGAGAGTCTCAGGACTGAGCCCTGTGGGACTCCGCTTGTGACTGATTTAGAGTCAGACATGGCGCCTGCCACTCTTACCGTGTGGGTTCTGTCTGAGAGCCAATTGGCAACCCATCTTGTGACATAGGGGTCAATATTTAAGCTGGTGAGTTTGTCTATGATTCCTGAGTGTGGGATGGTGTTGAACGCCTTAGCGAGGTCCAGATATGCTAAGGTGGGGAACCAAAGGTGAGGGAGCCAGTAAGTGGGAAAGACAAAATGCCAATAGTAGGTTGTCTTGAGATAACAGGGGTACCAAACTACCATCCTGCAGATGTCCTAATAGGGAAGGATTTGGATGAAGCAGTACTTATGCAGTTACACGCAGTGAGGCTAGGAGACAAGCATGTGAGTCTGGTAGCCTGGGGGAGACCCAGACAGACTGCATACTTGCAGCCAAGACTGGTGAGGTGGTTATTTCAGGGAGTGAGCTACGCTGTAGCAGTGAGACTGAAGGTGAGCCACAGCTGCTTGTGAGTACTGATGTTCCCTTGGACAGAGTGACTACAAAGGTAGAGTTGAGTAGTAGTAGTACCCAGGCTGACAGTGAGGCACCACTGTCAGAGGATGCCAGACTTCCTGTGGAAGAGGAGCTGGTAAGGGTTACAAGGAGAGAGTTGAGACAGGCTCAGCTCTCAGACCCTACATTGCAAGGCCTGAGGCAGGTGGCTAGGGCAGCACCTGATTCTCAAGGAAAGTGGGAATCTGTATACTGGGACAAAGAGTTACTATACAGAGAGTGGACCCCTGAGGGAGGGCTAGAAGGTGAGATAGTACAGCAGTTGGTAGTGCCTAGAGCCTACAATCTGGCACTTCCAGCCATAGCCCATGATATTCCCTCTGCAGGTCATATGGGCATAAAACATATAAAGAGGCATATTGTGTGGAACTTCTATTGGGCTGAAATTTCCAGATATGTAACAGGGTACTGCAGGACCTGTGAGCAGTGCCAAAAGGTAGGCAAGGCAGGAGACAAGGCGAGAGCTCCTCTGATGCCTTTGCCTGTGACTGAGGAGCCATTTCAGAGGGTAGCTATGGATATTGTGGGTCCTCTGAGTACCTCAAGTTCCACAGGGAAAAAGTATATCCTAGTGGTAGTGGATTATGCTACACAATACCCTGAGGCAGTGGCTTTGTCCTCCACTGAGGCACAGAAGGTGGCAAATGCTTTGTTAGAGATTTTCAGCAGGGTAGGTTTCCCAAATGAAATACTGACTGACAGAGGTGCCAGCTTCATGCCAGACCTGCTGGCTTGTCTGTGGAAGTCCTGTGGGGTGAAGCACATGAAGACCACTCCCTACCATCCCCAGACTAATGGTCTTGTTGAGAGGTTAAACTCTACAATCAAGTCTATGCTACGGGCATTTGCAGATCAGTTTAAGAGGGAGTGGGACAAATATTTGCCCCATCTGTTGTTTGCTTACAGAGAAGTTCCCCAGGAATCCACAGGTTTTTCACCCTTTGAGCTGCAGTATGGGCATAGGGTGAAGGGACCTCTACATTTAATTTGAGATGAGTGGGAAGGTGAGTGCAAGTCTCACAAGGACTCTGTAGTGGCAGACGTCCTAAACCTCAGGATAAGGCTCAGGGAACTCATGGGCTTGGCCCAGGAGAACCTGGCAGAAGCCCAACAACAGAAAAAGGTGTGGTATGACAGGCATGCTTGAGCTAGAGATATGCTGTGGGGCAGCAGGTAATTTTTCTCATTCCTGTCAGACACAACAAGCTGCAAGCAGTTTGGTGGGACACCTACAAGGTGGTAAGAAAGGTAAGTGATGTTAACTACATGGTGGAACTACTGGGCAGGCGGCAGGGGCACAAATTGTACCATGTTAACATGATGAAACCTTACCATGATAGGGAAGCCCTTGTGCTGAGCATTTGCAGTGGATTGCAGGAGGAGTCTGAGGGAGATCTGGGGATTGATCTCCTCAGTGAGGCTCGGGCTAACACCTCGGTGGAAGGGGTAGCAATGTCCCAGCAGCTATCTCCTACCCAGGTTCGAGAAATCCGAACAGTGTTGCAGGAATTTGGGGACACATTCAATGGGAAACCAGGGTGCACCCACCTAGTGCAGCATCAGGTGGATACAGGACCCCAAAGGCCTATTAGGCAGGCCCCTTATAGGGTGCCTAAGAGAGTCAGACAGACTCTGAGGGAGGAGGTACAGGAGATGTTGGAACTAGTGGTGATTCAAGAGTCCAACAGTCCCTGGGCCTCCCCAGTGGTGCTGATGCCAAAGAAGGATGGCAACACCAGGTTGTGTGTGGACTACAGGAAATGAAATAGTCACACAGAGTCGGATGCTTACCCCATGCCTATGACAGATGAGGCCCTAGAGCAGTTGGGTGGGGCTAAGTATCTTGCAACCACTGATCTTACTAAGGGTTACCGGCAGGTGCCCTTGACTCCCAGTGCTAGAGAGAAGTCAGCCTTTGTGACTCCTTTTGGCTTGTATGAGTTCACAAAGATGCCATTTGGGATGAAGAATGTCCCAGCAACTTTCCAGAGGCTGGTAGAGAATATCCTAGCAGGAGGGTGTGCCCTTGCTTACCTAGATGATATTGCCATCTACAGCCATTCCTGGCCAGAGCACCTTCAGCATGTCAGGGAGGTGCTGGGCAGACTACAGAGGGCAGGGTTGACCATCAAGCCGAGCAAATGTCAGGTGGGTATGGCAGAGTTCTCCTACTTAGGACATAGTGTGGACAGTGGTAAGATAAGGCCAGAACCTGCCAAAGTGGAAGCCATTCAGGCATGGCCTGCACCTGTTATGAAAAAGCAGGTGAGGGCATTTCTAGGGACAGCAGGGTACTACAGAAAGTTCATCCACAGTTATAGTACCATAGCTGCTCCCCTCACAGACCCGAGGAGAAGAGCAGGCCAGATAAGGTTGTGCGGACCCCAGCATGTAAGCAGGCATTCCAGAAGCTTAAAGAAGCTTTGGGAGGACCCCCCCATGTTAGCCAGTCCAGATTACAGCAAAGAATTTGTTGTGCAGGTGGATGCTTCAAACCATGGGGTGGGAGCTGTACTTAGCCAGATTTCTTCAGAGGGGGAAGAGCACCCAGTGGTTTATCTCAGTCATAGGCTCCAACCCAGGGAGGAATGCTATGTAGCTGTAGAAAAGGAATGTCTAGCCATAGCGTGGGCATTGTAGAAACTTCAGCCTTTTCTGTATGGAAGGAAATTCACTGTTATGACAGATCACAACCCTCTAACATGGTTAAACAGAGCCAGTCAGCAAAATGCCAAGTTGCTAAGATGGAGCCTGGGTTGCAAGCATATATGTCAGTGCAGCACCGCAGTGGGGTTAGCAATGCCAATGCCGATGGGCTCTCAAGACGGAATGGGGAGAGGTACACTCAGATAGACCTAACCCTCTCAAGCGGCATTTCTCAAGGGTCACTTGAAAAACTAGCTTGAGTTCTCCCTGGGGGGGGGGGGGTGAAGACTGGTAGAGAAGAGTGAAGGCTGCCAGCCTAGCCAGACAGAATTGTGCAGATAATTCTATCATATGTAAATATGAATGCTGAACTAGATAATTCTATCATTTATAAATATGAATGTTGAACTTAAAACAATGTGGCAACATTGCCATCTGCTGTAAAGAAAGCTAAGTCAAGCATTTCTTCTTGGTCCTTTGAAATTAAAATTATTTCATCACTGCCTTTGATGTTTACAAGTCGGCTCCAGTCCGGCTAGATGAAGGCGTCCTGCCTACTGTTTTAAGGCTAAAGTTAATGACCAGAATTTACATGTGGAATGTCCTTTATTGCTCTAAGTGTAAAAGAATGTAAATGCAGTTTCTGTCAGCCTGGGAACACCGGGAAAGTGTAAAAAGATGATGTAATGTTTATCAGAACTGCAATAGCAATTTAAACAGTGAGAACCAGAGATTATTAAGCATTTTTGTCTTGACTATCCAACTCACAGCACTGCCTGTTGCTCTAAAGTAAGTTATTTTAGAAGTGTGTTTTCTTTTAGGAATAACTAGAAATTAGAAAGATTAGACTAAGTGTTTTTCTGTGATGTCAGAACTGTACTAATGATTTATTTTAAGTATTTCTGTGTGATCTCTGAAATCTTGACTAGCTCTGTGTAGTAGAAATTATTGTCTTGTATTTTTAATTATTTAATATTAAATATTTTAAAACCTTTTAACTGTGGCTGGTTTGTGTAGAGATAATTTAAGCTCTTATACCTTTGGTAAAATTGTACAAAGCCACTCCTATAGCTTTAGCCATGGGCTATACTACCAATTGGATAACAATATTGCACAGTAATAATTGGACACCCTTTTAAGGGTCTTTGAGTAGCTGACAATATTAGCTGGGTGGTGGCAGTAATTACTACCGTATATAGTCTGGGTAAAAGGGGCACAGCTGGAGAACCTGAACCAGCCTTCCCCAAAAGTGTGTGTGGTTGTTTAAAATCTAACCTCAAAGTGTGTGTGTGTCAGCTACTTGGGCAGGGACACGAAGCACTGGTTGGACAGAGAGGGTGCTGGAGATTTTAGCTTGCCCAGCTAGGCTGAGATCTGGACCCTATAGCTGAGCCAGTGGGGAATCTTATTGGGGACCTGGGGAGCGACCAGCCCCAGACTGACTGTAATCTCTGTGTGCTCTTAAGGGAAATTGCACTTTACTGTGTGTATTTGTTATCACTTCCTCATATATGAGATGCCCTCTCTGGTGTTAGTGGTGAGGATTGAGGCTCGATTGCTGGGCCAGGACACGGGCGTCACAGGGTCCCTCAAGTATATGCGCAATTTCCACATAGCCATCACAGTGTTGGCGTAGCTCTTGGCACACAAAGTGCCCATAGCTACGCCATGAAGCTGCCAATAAGATGGAATAATTAAATACAAAAACATTATTTTCCAGAACTATTCTCAATACAGTACAGGCAACAGAGATTTCCATCTCTCCCAAGTTAGAGAAAGTATGCAAAAACTGTTCAAACTTCAATACCCTTTCATCATTGGGTATGACAGTGAATGAGGAAGTGACATCCATAATGACAAAAATAAAATCATGCATAAAAATTTTGCCAGTGTTAGCATCTAAAAACACAGACAAATTGTTCAAAAAATGCTCAGTGTCCCTTAAAATAGCCATATTCTTATTTAACAATGGTCTCAAAAGTTTTTCAGAACAAACAGAAACGGGCTCTGTCAGCCAATTGTGTCCTGCCACAATACAGCGCATAGGGGGATTTTGTGCATTTTTATGAACTTTCGGAAGACCTTGTATTATAGGCAGTAGTGGGTCTATAATCATAAAATAATCTAACAAGTTCTTATCTATCATTTTCTCTAGATACAATTTTTCAATGAATGTGTGTAACTAATTTCATGGACTTTTTTTGATTAATAGTTAAATAAAACTTTCTATCTGCTAGCATATTGTTCACAGCTTCATTATACCAAATGGTGTCCATTATAAGAATTGGTCCCCCCCTTGTCTGCAGGTTTAATTACAATCTTATAATTTTCTTCTAACTTTTTTAATAATGCAGGAGATCATGGACTCCCTTGTCAAGGCAGTGCATAAATCTTCTGACTGACAGTCTTGTGTGGTTTTAACACATGGGTCAGTCATGACACCTGTGAACTGACGAATGGAACACTATAACCTCTGATTATTTTTCAACAGGTGTCCAAGCTGCTAAGTGAACTTGATTCACATGGGTCATAGTCAATGCTTTATTCCCCATGCCAACAGAGCTGGCAGTCTCCTTAAAGAGTTTTAGTACGCTATCTGAAAATTGGTGGCTAAAGGGCAACAATACAGTATCAACCATACTTTTAATCTGTGTGAACTCAAGTTTGGATGTGCTAGAGTTGAGTCCAGAAGCTCACTTGCATTGTCAAATGTAATGGTTCTTCCCTTACCACTTCTATAAGGGGAACAACCAGTTCCCATCTTGGCCAAAAGGTTGCCATCAGCACCGTTTTAACTCCTCCTTTATTTTTTGAATCATCCGGGTGAGAAGGGGACAGGATGGTACTTGTACAGGAACAGACCTGTTCAACTGAAGGAGAAGGAGCCCACTGCCCAAATGTCTTTTTTGACATTCTGAAGCAGAATTTTCTTAAACATTCCTGCTGTCAGAAGTAAAAAGTACAGTTGTGTACACTACCATAAATGTAGATGTTCGAGTGTATTCACTGTTGCAGTCATTATACTTGGGTTATCCTGCTGGCAGGCTAGCCTCAGTTGGCCTGAGTTCCAAAGTCTAGTTCCGGCGTCGGCAGCTGTCGCCTCTTCCCTGACGTCAGAGCGCCAGGGGTATAAAAGATGCAGCAGACGCCATTTTCTTCCGTTTTTCTTGCCCCAGATGTCAGGTGCCCCCAAAAGGGTAGGCTAAAAATATGCCAATAAAACATGCATGCACCAAAATATATGTTATACCTTCATCTATAAGCAAATACACCACAGAGGTTGTATAGATTAGAGAAGTGCAGATAAGTTCCAGCAAAGATAAGGGGGATGGTGGGTAACCTGGACTGCAACAGTGAATACATTCCAACATCTACATTTATGGTATGTGTACACAACTGTACTATGTTCTTCGTGTTTCACTGTTGCAGTCATTACACGTGGGTTGAATCCCAAAGCTATGGCTGGGAGGCTGGAGCTAAATAGCATTAGGAGCGGCTATGAGGCCCTGCAAAATTGCAGTAGCAAAGCCTGCTGTGGATTTAGAGTAGAGTGGTAAATGATAGCGCTTTGTAAAGGTGTGCACTGAACTCCACGTAGCAGCCTCTAAAATGTCTTTGGTTGGTACTCCCCTGAGGAAGGCTGCTGAAGTGGCTGCTGCTCTGGTTGAATGTGGCCTAATGCTCTTAGGCACTGGCTTGCCATGTTGTGAATAGCAGAAATGAATGCAGTGGCCTATCCACTTTGAAACAGTCTGCTTAGAGATAGCCTTTCCTTGTGATCCTGCAGCATACACCACTAGTAGTTGCTCAGTAGTCTTTCTGAAAGCTTTGGTTCTGTTCAAGTAGAAGCGTAGCTGTCTGTGTATGTCCAAAGAATGCAGAATTCTCTCCCCCTTATTCTGTGGGTTTGGATAAAAAGTAGGCAGATGAATAGTTTGGTTAAGGGCCACACTGGACACTATCTTAGGCATAAATGTCGGGTTTGTCCTCAGAGAAACCCTGTCTGGATAAAAAATGATAAAAGGTTCCACAGCCATGAGTGCCTGTAGCTCTGAGACTCGTCTTGCAGAGGTTATTGCTAGGAGCAGAGCTGTTTTCCAAGATAAAAATTTTATATCAGCTGTAGCGGCTGGCTCAAAAGAAGGCAGGGTGAGTTTTTCCAAAACATAATTGAGGTCCCATGCAGGTACTGGTGATCTCCTTGGAGGCCTTAAGTTTTTGGCTCCTTTGAGGTACTGCCTTAAAGGATGAGAAAAAATTGGTGGCTCTGTATTGTAATGAGCCGAAATGGCAGAGGCATGAATTTTAATTGATGAAAAGGATAGGCCTTTGTCCAGCATCTCAGTTAAGTATTGCAAAATCTGAGGAATATTTGTACAGCTGTGTCAATTCCTCGTGCCTGGTTCCAGCCACAGAATCTCTTCCATTTTCCAGCGTAAGATTTTCTGGTACTAGGCCTTCTGGCCTCCAATATGACACCCATCACAGCTTTAGTGAGAGGTGCATTTTGTATGACTACATTATCCACCATGCTGCCAGATTTAAGGTCTTGAGTTGGCTGTGTAGGATCTGATTGTTTTGTTGGGACAGTAGATGAGGTATTTGAGGCAAGGTCCAGGCCGGGCAATGAGTCAAGTTCCTTAGGATTGGATACCAGTACTGGCGGGGCCAGTCTGGGGCAATCAGTATCATCTTTGGCTTCTCTTGTCTGACCTTTAGGAGTACCTTGGAGAGGAGAGGCAGTGGAGGAAAGGCATATACTGCTAAGTTTTTCCAGATGAAAGATAGGGAGTCCACTTTCCATGCTTGTCTGTGATAAGTCCCTGTGCAGAATCATTTTAATTGGCAGTTGTGAGCAGAAGCAAATAAATCTATATCCGGGGGCATCCCCATTTCCTTGTTATCATGTTGAAGACTTGTGGATCCAATTTCCACTTGTGGGGATCCATGAGGTTTCTGCTTAGTTCATCTGCCAGAGTATTTATCTTTCCTGGCAGGGATTGTGCCTGCAGATGCACTTGGTAAGTCAATGCTGTGTCCCATAAAGTCATGGCCAGTCTGCAAAGGGGGTAAGAATGAGTGCCTCCCTGCTTGTTTATATACCACATGACCATGGTGTTGTCTGTCTTTATCAGTAGTTGTCCCAGATGAAGTAGGTCCTTGAAGGCTGTCAGGGCATTCTGAACAGCTAGCATCTCTTTTTGATTGATGCAGATGCATTTGGTTTGTGGACCATGTGCCTTGAATATATCTTCCTGCCATGTGGGCTCCCCAGGCATAATCTGATGCATCCGTTGTTAAAGTCTGCCTGGCTGGGGGTAAAGTGAATGGCCATCACTTGTTCTGGTGACAAGCCTTCGCCAACCATCGAAACTCCTGCTGCAGGCAGGGAATGAGGGTAATTATTGTTTCCAGGCTGTGGCAATGTTGAGCCCAAACACTTTTTAGGTACCATTGAAGTTTCCTCATATGCAGTCTGGCATATGGAATTAGTAGAATGCAGGATGCCATGAAGCCCAAAGCCTGCAGAATTTTTCCTGCAGATAACTGGGCCTTTGTTGCCAACAGTTTGAAATATGTAGTCAGTTGCCTTTGTTTGTCTGGCGTGAGATAAGCCATCTGGACAGTTGTATTTAAGCTTGCACCCAGGAATATTATCTCTTGAGAGGGTACTAGTTTTGATTTCTTTTTGTTGACTGTGTACCCTAGGCCTGTTAGAAATCTCTTTACGAACGCCAGATGCTGTAGTAGAACGTCCTTGTTCTCTGCTTGAATGAGGCAGTCGTCCAAGTAAGGATATATTTGTATTCCTCTTTGTCTGCAGAATGCAATTACTGGTGCCAGGCACTCTGTGAAGACCCTGGGTGCAGTAGATAAGCCAAAGGGCAGTGCAGAGAATTGGTAGTGCATTGAGCCAGCTTTGAATCTGAGGTATCTTCTGCATGTTTGTCTGACTGGGACATGCAGGTATGCCTCTTTTAGGTCTAAAGTCACAAGCCAAGCCTTCTTGCCCAGCATGGGCAGAAGCTGTTGTAGAGTCAACATTTTGAATTTTGGTATATCCAGATATGTGTTTAGAATAGATAGGTCCAATATTGGTCTCCAGGTCTTGTCCTTTCTTGGTACCAAAAACAGTCTTGAATAAAATCCTTGTCCCTGCTCTTGCTCTGGTACTTGTTGAATGGCCCTCATGTCCATGAGGGATAAGACTTGTTTTTGTGCCTCTGCCCATTGATGTTTTGGTAGGTCTGGCCAGCCGTTTGTCCTTGGCAGGGTATGGAAGTGAAACTTGTAGCCTTGTGACACTATGTCTAGAACCCATTTGTCCTGGGTTATTATGTGCCAATTTTGAGAAAAAAGTGCTAGTTTTCCCCCTAAAGGTGCTGCCAGAAGATAAGTTCTTGGTGTAGGCAAGGGGAAGTCATTGGGACGGTTTCCTGTATGACTGTGATTTGTCTTCTCCACTTTTGGAGGTAGAAGCACCCCATTGTTTAGACCTGTATGAACCTTGGGGCTGGGATCTGCCTCTTGGGTGTCTGTATCTGCCCCTTTGTTGTCTGTCTGACACTGGAAAGGACCAATTATTTGTAAGACAGTGTCTGCTAAATCTTGGAGGTTTTACCTGTAAAAAATCTTTAACCATTTGCACAGATTTAGCTTTGTCCTCCATTTTCTTTAACACCTCCTCTGGTTTAACACCAAACAAGGTATCATGCTGTAATGGAGCATCTAATAATTTTGCTTTGACATGGTCAGGCAGATTTTGTTCCTTTAACCAAGCATGCCTCCTGATGACAGAACCTGTAACAGCGGCCCTGCAGGAGGCCTCCAAAGAATCAGAACCACATTGCAAAGTATGCTTTCCAACTTGCGCAGCTGCATGCAATAAATCCTGCATTTCTTTGTTTTCTGCACATTCAGAATTTATCAACAATTTCTGTTTAAGCAGTGACATAATATATTGCTGATATTTGAGCATATGAAACTGACAACTTAAAGCCCTTATAGCCAAGGTAGCAGAGGTGTAAATCTTCTTCCCCCATCTGTCCAATGCCCTAGAATCCCTGTCAGAGGGGGTAGAGTTTTTTGCAGTGGATGCCTTGACCCCTTTGGGACCCTGAGAGATGGTTTCTGGGTCAGCAGCAGGGTTTTTGAAAAGGAATTTATGAGAGTCAGGACCCCTGTAGTACCTGTCCGGCTTAACAGGAGCTGGAGGTAAGGAGTCAAGGGTCAGACTGGACTCTGAAAATACATCATCTACAATGTCTAACACAGGTGGAATAGCTAGGGGCCTGTGTTGTGGGAGTAAAAGGAAGTCTCTGAGCCTTTTCTTAGATTCTGAATAATTTTGGCTCTCCCAGTGGAAATGTTCCCTCATGGTATGCAAGGTTTCCCCAAAAGAGTAATCCTCAGGAGGAGAGGCTGAAGGGATAGATTCTTCAGCATCAGAATCCTCATAGGGAGGAAGAGAGTCTTCCTGATCAGAAGAGGAATCAGATGAAATGGAAACCTGATCTGAAGATTCATATTCTGGCTCTTGCCTAGGCCTCTTATCAGGAGGGAGATGGGAACCCCTGATCAAAGTAATTAAGTCTTCGGCCATTTTGAGCATCTGTTTTTTGGGCATGGAGGCCTGACCATGAGGCTGTTGTACTTGTTTCTTTGTCTTTAAAGGTGCTTTAGTCTTTGCCTTTGTAGCTGGAGTCGCTTAAATGTATAATTGAGTAGGTCTGAAAACACCCTCAGAAGCCGATGCCTGCTCAGCGGCTCCAGACCCATCTGAGGGAATAGTCTCCGAAGGTCCAATACCTTGAGCTTCCAGCAGCCTAGGCGACTCCACGTGGGAGTCTGTAGCATCCTGCGGGTCCAAAGTAGCGGGCGTCAGGGGCTGCGAAAGCCCCTCACTGAGAACCGGCGACTGGCTTAGAGGAAGCCTAGTCATCGGTTTTGGACCTCGGATGCCTGCCCTTTTCTTTTTCTTTGCATTTCTTGTGAATTCCAGTAGTCGGAGTGCTATCCGACAGCATCGTGAAATTAAATCTTCTGCCAAAGTAGTGAAATGCAAAATCGTACCGACGCTTAATAGTGCGTTGGTTAAATCTAGCACAAAACAGACAACTAGCAACGTCGTGGTCAGGGCCTAGGCAAGGAATACAGTAAGAATGAAAGTCCTTATGAGGTATTTGCTAACCACAAGAAATACAATTATTAACTTTTTCTGACATCGGTCTGGAGCAAGAAAAAAGTTTTCCCCAAAGGGGTACTTAGCTTTTAATGAAGACTTCGGATCTGAAATTCGAACACAAAAATCTCAGGAGTCGGTCGACCGGCACTTGCAAACTGCTTCTGCTTCGGGCACCGCGCGGCAAAAAAGACTGAAGAAAATGGTGTCGGCTGTATCTTTTATACCCCTGGCGCTCTGACGTCAGGGAAGAGGCGACAGCAGCCGATGCCGGACCTAGACGTTGGAACTCAGGCCGACTCAGGGTAGCCTGCCAGCAGGATAACCCAAGTGTAATGACTGCAACAGTGAAACACGATAAACATCAAGGTGGATCACTGAATTGCCTACTTCTTCTGGTGCAGCCTACCTGTTAAGTTGAGGTCAGAAACTTTTCTGTCAAACATTCCACTCGTAGGCATCTAATATTGTTCTACTCAAATGATCCACAATACATTCTGTTTAGAAGGTAGGTATAAAACCCTTAATGTTATCTTGATTCCAGAGACAGTTTCCATACTTGCACAGCCAGACTGCATGGGAATAAAAATGAGCACTTTCCTTGCTTATGTTCCATGTCACTCCAGTGTTGTATGTTACTAAATGTAAGAATCCTGGTACCTATACCAGACTGAAAGCCATAAAAGCCAAAATTGCAGTCATCTTTCCTTTATTTTCAAATCGTTTACATGCCTCTTTTTTAGTCTGCCTTCCCAAGAGCTCTGCACACTGAGGTTAGCACAATGTACTGCCCTGGATATGTCTGAGGCATCAGAGATCAGAGTTTGGTTCACAAATGCTTGCTTGAAGGAAACTCCTAGATTACACTGTGTATGCGGATTCCGCCACAGCAGCGCTAACCTTAAGCAGGTTAGGAAATGTATGGTCTTCCTTATAGTCATGGGTGTGCTGGTACAACAATGTTCTCTGGTACCACTGCAGTTTATTCATAAGCTTTGTTATGGGGACCATAAGGATAGTTGATGCAATGTACACCCAGTATTCTTAAGAAAGTACAGTTGTGTACACTTACCATAAATGTAGATGTTCCGAGTGTATTCACTGCTGCAGTCATCACATTTGGGTTATCTGCTTGCAGTAGCCCTCAGTCGGCTTGATTATCAAAGTCTTGGGTCCTGCGTCGGTTGCTCTCTCATCTTCCATGACGTCAGGTAGTCAGGGGTATAAAGCATGCAGCCAACACCATTACATCAGTTTTTCTTGCCCCAGATGTCAGGTGCCCCCATAATGGGAAGCAATTATGTACAAGGTTACACCTCCAACAAAAAAGCAAATACACCAAAAAGCTTTAAGCATAGTAAACAAGAATAAAGGTATAGTCACTAGAAGTCAGGCAGCTGGAGGGAGGGTAACCAGGACTGCAACAGTGAATACTCTCGAACATCTACATTTATGGTAAATGTACACAACTGTACTATGTTCTTCGTGTTTCATTGTTGCAGACATCACATTTGGGTAGATTCCCAAAGCTAAGGATGGGAGGAGATAATCAGACAGCATTAGGACCAGCTATAAGGCCCTGCAAGACTGCAGTGGCAACACCAGCTCTGGATTTAGAAAAAACTGGCAAGTGGTAATGCTTGTTGAAGGTATGTACAGAACTCCAGGTAGCAACTTCTAGGATGTCCCTGGTAGGGACACCTCTGAGAAAGGCTGTAAAGGTAGATGCAAGCCCTGGTTGAATGTGGTCTAATCCCCTGTGGGGTAGGTTTTCCATGGTGCTTATAGCAGAAATGAATGCAGTGGCCTATCCAATTAGAAATGGTTTGCTTTGAAATGGCCTTCCCCTCTGCCCCTGCAGCAAATGCAACAAGCAGCTGTTCAGATTTCCTGAGAGGTTTACTCCTGTCCAAGTAAAATCTAAGTTTTCTGTGCATGTCCAATGGGTGCAGCATTCCTTCCCACCTGTTCTGTGGATCATTGAAGAAGGTTGGCAAATGAATGGACTGATTAAGGGCCACACTGGATACCACCTTGGGCATGAAGGAGGGATTGGTCCTGAGGGACACCCTGAAAGCATGAAAGATGATGAAAGGCTCCACTGCCATGAGGGCCTGTAATTCAGACTCTCTTCTTGCTGAAGTGATGGCTAGAAGGAAGGCTGTTTTCCAAGAAAGGAATTTCAACTCTGCATTTGCAGCTGGCTCAAAGGGAGGTAGAGTGAGTTTTTCCAATACAAAGTTGAGGTCCCAGGCTGGAGTAGGGGCTCTCCTGGGTGGTCTTAAGTTTTTGGCCCCTCTGAGGAACTGCTTCAACACTGGATGAGAGAAGAGGGGTGGTTCTGTATTGTAATGAGCTGAAATGGCTGAGGTATGAATTTTGATGGAGGAAAAGGAAAGGCCCTTGTGAAGCAGCTCAGTTAAGTATTGAAGAATCTGAGGTAAACTGGGCGCTGCTGTGCCCATCCCCTGAGTTAGGCTCCAGGAACAGAATCTTTTCCATTTTTCAGTGTAGGATTTTCTAGTACTAGGCTTCCTTGCCTCCAGAATGACATTCATCACTTGTTTACTGAGGGATGGTAACTGAGAGATCAGGTAATTAGCCAGGCTGCCAGGTTCAAGGTTTGAAGGTTTCAAGGTTTGGTTTAGCAGTTTCTTTACAAATGCCAGGTTCAAGGTTTGAAGCTGTGGGTGCAGAATCTGGCCCTCCTGCTGGGACAGCAGGGTAGGGGTCTGAGGCAGGTGCCATGGTGCCAGCAGTGACACACTGCACAAGAGGTGGTACCAGTACTGGCGCGGCCAGTCTGGTGCAATCAGTATTGTCCTTGGTTTGTCCTGTTTGATCTTTAGTAGTACCTTGGAGAAGAGACGCAGGGGGGGGGAGGCATAAACTGATAGGTTTTACCAGGTGAAGGACAGGGCATCCACTTTCCAAGCTTGTTTGTGGGGAGTCCTTGTGCAGAATTTGTCCAATTGGTAGTTGTGGGGGGAGGCAAACAGGTCTATCTCTGGGCTCCCCCATTTGTTTCCCAACATGTTGAATATCTTTGGTTCCAGTTTCCACTCGTGTGGGTCCATGAGATTTCTGCTTAGGTTGTCTGCCAGTGTATTTAGCTTTCCTGGCAGGAATTGAGCCTGTAGGTGCACTAGGTAGCTCAAGGCTGTGTTCCACAGAGCCATGGCTAGTCTGCAGAGAGGGTATGAGTGGATTCCTCCCTGCTTGTTTATGTACCACATAACAGTGGTGTTATCCGTCTTTACCAATAATTGTCCTGGAAGAATGTGGTCCTTGAAGGCCGTCAGAGCATTCTGTACAGCTAACATTTCTTTTTGATTGATATGCAGTTGCATTTGACTTGGGTTCCATTTGTCCTGAATACACTTCCCTGCCAAGTGAGCCCCACATGCATAGTCTGATGAGTCTGTTGTTAGGGTTTGGGCGGCAGGGGGTAGAGTGAATGGCAGTCCCTTGTTTTTGGTGGCAGGCCTCTGCTCACCAAAGGAAAGTACAGTTTTGTACCTACCATAAATGTAGATGTTCGAGTGTTCACACTGCTGCAGTCATTACACTTGGGTTATCCTGCTGTCAGGCAGTCCCGCAGTCGGCCAGAGTTCCAAAGTCTTGGTCCGGCGTCGGTTGTTGTCGCTTCTTCCCTGACGTCAGTGCGCAAGGGGTATATAAGATGCATCCAACGCCATTTTCTTCAGTTTTTCTTGCCCCAGATGTCAGGTGCCTCCAAGTAGGTAGGCAATACATACTGCTAATAAAAAATATACATATAAAATAAAAAAACAATACCTTCAGTTACAAACAAATACACCACAAAGGTTGTATAGGATAGAAAGGTATAGATAAGTCCAGCTAGTTCAGAGGGGATGGAGGGAGGGTAACCTGGACTGCAGCAGTGTGAACACTCGAACATCTACATTTATGTTAGGTACAAAACTGTACTATGTTCATCGTGTTACACTGCTGCAGTCATTAAACTTGGGTAGAATCCCAAAGCTAAGATTGGGTGGCTGGTCTATAAAGAGTTAGGATTGGCTATGAGGCCCTGCAGAACTGCAGTGGCAAATCCTGCTCTGGATTTAGAGTAAAGAGGCAAGTGGTAATGCTTGGTAAAGGTGTGCACTGAACTCCACGTTGCAGCCTCCAAAATTTCCTTGGTAGGTACTCCTCTGAGAAAGGCTGTTGACGTGGCTGTTGCCCTGGTGGAATGTGGCCTAATGTTATTACGGACTGATTTTCCATGCTGTGTGTAGCAGTAACGAATACAGTGTCCTATCCATTTGGATATAGTCTACTTTGAGGTAGCCTTGCCCTGTGATCCTGCAGCATATGCTACAAACAGTTGCTCAGTTTTCCTGAAAGCTTTTGTTTTGTCCAAGTAGAAGCGTAGCTGCCTGTGTATGTCTAAAGAGTGCAGAAGTTTCTCCCCTTTATTCTGGGGGTTTGGATAAAAAGTTGGCAAATGGATGGTTTGGTTAAGAGCCACACTAGATACCACCTTTGGCATAAAAGTAGGGTTTGTCCTTAAAGAAACACTGTCCTGATGAAAAAGTATAAAAGGTTCCACTGCCATTAATACCTGAAGCTCTGAGACTCTTCGTGCTGAAGTTACTGCCAGGAGCAGAGGTGTTTTCCATGATAAAAATGTTAGATCGGCTGTATTGGCTGGCTCAAAAAGTGGCAGGGTCAGTTTTTCCAAAACGAAATTGAGGTCCCAAGTTGGTGTTGGTGCTCTCCGGGGCGGTCTTATGTTTTTAGCCCCTCTGAGGTACTGCTTTAGCAAGGGATGAGAGAATAAAGGAGGATCCGTGTTGCAATGTGCTGAAATGGCAGAGGCGTGGATCTTAATTGATGAGAAGGACAGGCCTTTGTCCAGCATCTCAGTTAAGTATTGTAAAATCTGAGGAATGTTTGGAACAAAAGATTCAAGGCTTTGAGCCTGGTTCCAGGCGCAGAATCTCTTCCATTTTTCTGAGTAAGCTTTCCTGGTGCTAGGCCTCCTGGCCTCCAAAATGACATCCATAACAGCTTTAGAGAGAGGTGTTGCCTGTTTCACTAATGAATCTGCCATGCAGCCAGGTTTAGGGTTTTGAGCTGACCGTGCAGGATCTGATTGTTTTGTTGAGTCAGAAGGTGTGGAATTTGAGGCAAAATCCATGGTGGGCCTTGAGTTAAGTTCTTTAAGAGTGGGTACCAGTGCTGGCATGGCCAGTCTGGAGCAATCAGGATCATCTGTGGTTTTTCTTGTCTGGCTTTTAGGAGTACCTTTGAAAGGAGAGGCAGTGGTGGGAAGGCATAAACTTTTAGGCTTTTCCAGCTGAACGAGAGAACATCCACTTTCCATGCTTGTGTGTGATAAGTCCTTGTGCAGAATTTTTGGAGTTGGCAATTCAGTGGGGAGGCAAAAAGATCTATGTCTAGGCATCCCCATTTTTGCGTTACCATGCTGAAGATTTGTGGATTCAATTTCCATTCGTGAGGGTCCATGATATTTCTGCTTAGATCATCTGTCAGAGTATTTTTCTTTCCTGGCAGGAATTGTGCTTGCAGATGAACTTGATACGTTAGAGCTGTGTTCCACAAGGTCATGGCTTGCCTGCACAGGGGATAAGAATGAGTGCCCCCTTGCTTGTTTATGTACCACATTACTGTGGTGTTGTCTGTCTTTAAAAATAAATGACCTGGATGCAGAAGTCCTTGAAAGCTGTTAGGGCATTTTGAACAGCCAACATCTCTTTTTGATTGATGTGAAGATGCAGCTGGTCTGTGGTCCACTTGCCCTGAATGCATTCTCCTGCCATGTGTGCTCCCCAGGCGTAATCCGAAGCATCTGTTGTTAGAGTCTGCCTGGCTGTGGGTAGGGTAAAAGGCTGACCTTTGTTTAGGTGACATGCCTGTGCCCACCATCGAAACTCCCGTTGTAGGCAGGGAATCATTGGTATTACTGCTTCTAAACTGTGAGAGTGTTGAGTCCAAACACTTTTTAGGTACCATTGTCATTTCCTCATATGCAGTCTGGCATATGGTATTAGTAGTATGCAGGATGCCATGAATCCCAGGGCCTGCAGAATTTTTCTTGCAGGGAGATGGGACTTTTTTGCCAGTAATTGAAAATATTGAGTTAAGTGTATTTGTCTGTCTGGCATGAGATAAGCCATCTGGGCCGTTGTATTTAAGCTGGCACCCAGGAATATAGTCTGTTGGGAGGGCACTAGTTTTGACTTCTTTTCGTTTACTGTGTACCCTAGAGAAATTAGCAACCTTTTTACAAACACCAGATGCTGTAGAAGAATGTCCTTTGTCTCTGCTTGAATGAGGCAGTCGTCCAGGTATGGATATATTTAAATTCCTTTTTGTCTGCATAATGCAATTACTGGTGCCAGGCACTTTGTAAAGACCCTGGGCACAGTAGATAAGCCAAAGGGCAGTGCAGAGAATTGGTAGTGCATTGTACCAGCTTTGAATCTGAGATATCTTCTGCAATTCTGTCTGATAGTGACATGCAGGTATGCCTCTTTGAGGTCCAGAGTAACAAGCCAAGCCTTCTTGCCCAGCATGGGTAGAAGCTGCTGTAATGTCAACATTTTGAATTTCGGAATATCCAGGTAAGTATTTAGAGTTGAAAGGTCTAGTATGGGCCTCCAGGCCTTGTCCTTTCTGGGGACCAGGAAGAGTCTTGAGTAAAATCCTTGTCCTTGTTCCTGTTGTGGTACTTTTTGAATAGCTCTCATGTCCATGAGGGCTGAAATTTGTTTTTGTGCCTCTGCCCATTGATTCTGTGGCAGGTCTGGCATTCCTTTTAGCCTTGGTAAAGTATGAAAGTGGAACCTGTAACCTTGAGACACAATATTCAGAACCCATTTGTCTTGGGTGATTGTTTGCCAGTTTTGAGAAAAAAGTGCTAGTTTTCCCCCTAAGGGGGCTGCCAAAAGGGAAGTGCTTGGCGTACGAAGGGGGAAGTCATTGGGACTGTTTCCCATAAGGTTGAGACTTGTCCTCACCTCCTTTTGGGGTTGAGGTGCCCCACTGTTGTCTGTTAGAGCCTTGGGGTTGAGATCTGCCTCTTGGGCGTCTGTATCTGCCTCTCTGTGGCCTGTCTGACACTGGAAAGGACCAATTCTTTGTTGGCCAATTTCTGCTAAATCGAGGTGGCTGTACCTGTAAGAAATCCTTGACTGTTTGCATAGATTCAGCAAGAAATACAATTGCTAACTTTTACTGATATCGATTTAGAGCAAGAAAAAAGTTCCTCAACGGGGTACTTAGCTAAGTTGAAGACTTCAGTTCTGAAACTCGAAAAAGAAAATTTCAGGAGTCGGCCGACCGGTACTTGCGAACTGCTTCTGCTTCGGGCACCGCACGGCAAGAAAGACTGATGTAATGGTGTTGGCTGCATGCTTTAAACCCCTGACTACCTGACATCATGGAAGATGAGACAGCAACCGACGCAGAACCCAAGACTTTGATAATCAGAACGACTGAGGGCTACTGCAAGCAGATAACCTAAATGTGATGAGTGAAACACAAAGAAAATCTCCTTTGTCAAGATATGCTCCCCCTTTGCCATTTCCTTAAAAAACTATGTCAGAATGATTTGTACTGTTTTTTTTTTGGGGGGGGGGGTCTTTTGGATAAAGGAGTCTAGTAAGGCTCACAAAAAGACTGTTGTTCTGCAGTGAGTCCAGTCAGACTTGGGGAGGTTGAGAGACCTTAGCTCTTGGAAGCTCTCCAGGTGTATGTTAATGTCCCCTGTAGCTCCTTCTGGGAATTAGGTCAGAATTAGTGGTCATAGAGACAGGGGTAGATGTTAATTGCCCTACATTCTAATCAGCTATAACTGGAAAAAGACATGTGGTACAAACTTTGAGAGCAGTTGCTAAACAAAAGAAAAAGGAGATCATCTGGTAATGGGAGTCCATCACTAACTTCAAACCTGAGAATGTACCCATGGTCCTCAGTGTATGGGAATGCCTAATTATGCATCTTTTACATCTAGGGTAACCATCAGGGTCTCAGTAAACAGGTGGAGCAGAATAGCCTGAAGTCCTGACATTATGAATTCTGGCACTTTTATGAATGTTACACATTTGACATGGACCTCCAAGGGCAATACCTTGTTAGCACCAAAGATGGTCTTGCATACAAGTCATTGGCCTATTCTCCCTGGGGCACACATTCTAATGCTTCTTGCCTGCAAAATCCTTCACAAGAAACCCTATCAGATGTCTCTGATCCTTTGGCATCATGGGTCCCCAAGAAGGTTGGGGAATGAAAGGAACTGCAGTACATTGGTGGAATGCTACCTGCAAAACCCATCTGTCTTAAAGTTTTATTTATTTATTTTTTTTTTGAGGGAGGGGAAAGAAAAAAGCTGTTACATCCTTACCAGAAACCTTGTCTGAAAGCTTCCAAACCTCCCTTTCCAATCTCCTTGCCACTTCCTTTTTCTGGAAGCAGTCTCACTTTTGCCTGCTTTCCTTTTCCTTGACATTGATAAAGGGCCACTGCTTAGAAGGGTAGGGATTCTTCTGATTAACAGAGTGTAACTTAGTTGACAGATGATTAATCTAAAATAAAAGGTTCTCAAGAGGTTGTAGTGTTGACTCCCAACACATCACGCAAAAAACACAAACTCATATACATATAGATAGATACAGATATATAAATGCACACACATATATATATATCTATATCTATATATATATATATATATATATATATATATATATATATATATATATATATATATATATATATATATATATATATATATATATATATATATATATATATATACACACACACACACTCACACACACATTTTTGGCATATTTTAAACCCCAAGGGGCCTTTTTCTGACATCCTTAAAATAGATAGAAAAAGATTTTTTTTTTTTTTAAATAAAAGGCAAGTGACAAAAAAGTACCAAATGTATGCAAGACTCCACTAAACTGTGCAAAAAGTTAAATAGAAAAAAGAAACTAGAATACCAACAATGGTAGGTATAAATAATATACTAAGTGTAAATACTACTATAAGACTAAGAAAAATCACTTATCTTGAAAATAAATGAGAGCTCAAATGACCACATCTCTTTCGGGAAAAATGAATGAAAACTGATATCAGACCACTGGTTTAACATGTGCTAATGTTTGACGTTGGTGGTATGGGCTCCCATACAAGTTCAGTTACATCCCTCTCTTTCAAACTTCAAGCCTGAAAGCCCTGCAAGTAAACTGCTCTTACGACAAACAAATATCAAGTACTGAGCCAAATATAAGAACAGCAAAAAATCAGACAATAAAATGCTTGCACAGATTCAATAATGCTGTGAAACAGCAAGCGTACAATCATAGCTAAAATAGCTAAATATGTAATTGGGGGAAGGTGGGAGTGAACCTTTATGGTTACAGGGAACTTTTCTCAAAGATATAAAGGGTTGTGTGCTTACCATAACACTATATCTGTAAAAAGTATGTTCACCTTCAGTAAGCTCCAGGACTATGCTGCAAGAATCAGGACAGCTCAGTACTTGATCATTATTAGACAACTGCTCCATCCTCTTACTCCCATGATGCTGTTTGGTACTACCATCTCTCCAGTTCTTCATAGTGTGCTTATACAGTACCCTGAAGATCCACACTGCAAGGTAACCTTGTAAGGAGGAATGAACAGAAAAGAAGGGCCAAACCAGTGCCCGCTCCATGCGAGGTGAAATGACAGGCAATTGGTCAAGTGCCCCAGGCTCTGGCAGAGGGATGGTTGTGAAAGAAATTCTATTGAAGAAGAACTTGTTATAGTGCTTTCAATGAGGGTTATTTAATTTTCATATTTCACAAGAAGTGGTCAGGCTTTGTCCTAGATGTTGCTAAAATCCTTAGCTACATATAAAGGTGGGCCTGGCTAAGCAAATATTCCTTTGACTACAGTAGCTTCAAAGGAAGATCATGCCTGGATACTATATCATGCTTGCAATGCTTGGTGAAGGTGCTTAGACTTGATCAAATTGCAGCAGACCTAAGGCAAAGCCATTAAATCACGCGCAGTAAAGATTTACCAGAATCTGATATACAGCTGAAAAACACAGTGTGACTTTGGAAACCTTTATCTCTCTCCTTTGTGAGGCAAAGACACAAAAAGTGGATCGTTTTCCCATACCTCATTAATCCTTCTAATGTAGAACCTCAGTATCCTGGGGACATCTGTATATTGTAGGATGTATTCCTCTGTTTCAATAGTTAAGGAAAACCAAAGGTAATTAACTAACTGGTTTAAATTGATTTTCTATAACAGCACAAACTAAAAGCACCGTGCCGGAGAGAATAAATGTGTAACTGCTCAGAAAATAAGCACAAGTCACGATAAGTAAAAATATGAATGCAGTCCACAAACTTGGCAAAAAATAAATAACCACTGTCATGAAATATAAAAAGAAACCACGTTTAACTGGATATGGTAAGCACTTTCACTAAATAGCTTTATCAGAACATAGAACAAACAAGTTTTTTATTTGGTTATTGATGTGATTTCATTGTTTTTATTTAACATCAAATTTTATAGTATACACCCACTAGGGGCTTTGAAACAATGTAGCATGATTAGTTAAGCTGTGATGTGATAATTTGGAGCAATTTCATTGGTTGTTCTATACTTTTAAAATGCTTTGTAACCAGTTTGTTCTATGGTCTGATGAAGCTATTGATTGAAAGCGCTTACAATATCCAATTAAACGTGGTTTCTTTTTATATTTCATGACAGTGGTTATTTTTTTGCCAAGTTTGTGGACTGCATTCATATTTTTAAATTTATTTTGGTTTCTACTACTGGCATAAAGGAGATGTTCACTTGAAGAGTCACCCTTGTCATTATGAAAAGTTAAATAACAGAACTTAAATGATAGCATCTGAGACCATTATGGATACTACACAGTTTTCAAAGAAAGATATTTTAGGATAGTGCTAGAAAGCTAGCTCAAAAGGGGCTTTTGTTAGTACTTCCAAAACAAAGCACAACATCCCTTAAATGGGCTGTGCTTACTTTGGTATCTGGTAGAAAAGGCAAATCCTGCCCATGATTAGAGTTCAAGATTGTCTCAAGGCACATTTTAAAGGAAAAAATACTAGAGGCCTTCTTCAGGCAGCTCTGCTAAATATTTCACAACATACTCCGGGAGGACCTGTTCACAATGTATGCCTCTGATGGCATCTCAATATGTAGTGCGTTTCCAACTTTCTTGAATGTTTCTCTTGCAGAATATTTCTGAGAGTTTATCATCACTGCAAGCTACATTCAGACATGAAAAAGCCATACTGAGCTTGAGGATGTTCATATCCAGGTCGGGATTTCCGCAACAGAGATATCAGCCTTCTGAACTGAACATGTCTAAGTGGTACTCCCAGTGTTTAAAGGGATCAAATGTGAAAACCACACTTGTGTGGGCCAGGAAGGGATTATAATGATCATTCTGAAGGTACAGTTTTGTACCTACCATAAATGTAGATGTTCGAGTGCTAATACAGCTGCAGTCATAACAGATGGGTTCTCCTGCCGTCAGGCGGGTCCTCAGTCGGCCGAATTCCAAAGTCTAGGTCCGGCATCGGTTGTCGTCGCTTCTTCCCTGACGTCAGTGCGCCAGGGGTATAAAAGAACCAGCCGACGCCATTTTCTTCAGTTTTTCTTGCCCCAGATGTCAGGTGCCCCCAGAAGGAAGGCAATACATAAATTTGTGTAATAAAGCAATGCAATATAATCAAAATACAGTAGTTGCAAGCAAATACACCATAAAAGAATACCCCAAATCAGGTTGTATGAGGAGGTGTTAGCCAATAGGCCTGCCCCAAGAGGGGAAGGAGGGAGGGAAACCTGGACTGCAGCTGTATTAGCACTCGAACATCTACATTTATGGTAGGTACAAAACTGTACTATGTTCATCGTGCATACAGCTGCAGTCATAACAGATGGGTAGAATCCCAAAGCTAAGAAAGGGGTGTTAGGCACTAGGTGGAACTAGGAGGAGCCAGAATGCCCTGCAAGACTGCAGTGGCAAAGCCTGCTCTAGTTTTGGAGTATAATGGTAGGTGGTAGTGGTTGGAGAAGGTATGCACAGAACTCCAAGTGGCTGCTTCCAAAATATCTTTGGTAGGAACTTCTCTGAGGAAAGCTGCAGAGGTAGCTGTGGCCCTTGTGGAGTGAGATCTGATGCCTGCAGGTACAGTTTTACCATGAAAAGAGTAACAAAAGCGTATGCAGTGGGCTATCCATTTTGAGATTGTCTGTTTGGAAATTGGCTTCCCTTGAGCTCCTATAGCATAGGACACAAAGAGCTGTTCTGATTTTCTGAAAGGCTTTGTTCTGTCCAAATAATAACGCAGCTGTCTGTGGATGTCCAAGGAATGTAGTAGTCTCTCCCCTTTGTTTTGAGGATTAGGGTAAAAGGTAGGTAAGTGTATAGCCTGATTCAAAGCTACCCTGGATACCACCTTTGGCATAAAGGACGGGTTGGTTTGTAAGGAAACTCTGTCCTGATGGAAGATGATAAAAGGCTGCACAGCCATGAGGGCTTGTAGTTCCGATACCCTACGAGCGGAGGTGATAGCCAGAAGGAAAGCTGTTTTCCAGGACAAATATTGCAAATCTGTTGAGGCAGCTGGCTCAAAAGGAGGCAAGGTCAGCTTTTCTAGAATGAAATTGAGATCCCAATCGGGTATTGATTGTTTCCTTGGGGGTTTTATATTCTTAGCCCCTCTGAGGAACTGTCTTAAGAGGGGGTGAGAGAATAAAGGTGGATCAGTGTTGTATTCTGCAGAAATGGCTGAGGCATGGATTTTGATGGAGGAGAATGAAAGTCCACTGCTTAGCAGCTCAGCTAGATACTGTAATATTTGAGGTAAATTCAGTTTTCCAGGATTCTGGCCCTTTTTCTCATTCCAGGTACAAAACCGTTTCCATTTTGCGGAGTAAGCTTTTCTAGTAGACGGCCTTCTGGCCTCCAAAATGACATCCTGCACCTCCTTAGAGAGTAGGGTCTGTTGTGATGTTAAGGAATCTTCCATGCGGCCAGATTGAGTGTTTTCAGCTGACTGTGAAGAGTTTTGAAGCTGTGCTGAGTCAGAAGAGGCATTAGAGGTAGGGTCCATGGAGGGGAATGCGTCAGGCTCCTCAGGAGTGGGTACCAGTGCTGTCTTGGCCAGTCTGTAGCAATGAGAATCATCTTTGGTCTGTCTGCTCTGGTTTTTAATAGAACTTTGGGCAGCAGAAGAAGAGGTGAAAAGGCATAAACTGCCATTGTTGTCCAACTGAAAGAGAGAGCGTCCACTCTCCAGGCCTGTGGATGAAAAGTCCTTGAGCAGAATTTTGTCAATTGGTGATTTTTGTGGGAGGCAAAGAGATCTATGTCTGGCCTTCCCCATGCTTGAATTATCTCTGTAAAAACTTGAGGATGCAACTTCCATTCGTGTGGATCTGTCATATTTCTGCTTAGATTGTCTGCCAGCGTGTTTTCCTTGCCTGGCAAGTACTGTGCTTGAAGTTCGATTTGTAATTCCAGGGCCATGTTCCAAAGTGACATGGCCAGCCTGCATAGGGGGTATGAATGGGTTCCTCCCTGTTTGTTTATGTACCACATTACTGTGGTGTTGTCTGTCCTTATCAATAGTTGACCTGGATGCAGAAGGTCTTTGAAAGCTATAATAGCATTTATTACTGCTAGCATTTCCTTTTGATTGATGTGAAGGTGCTTTTCTTTTTGGGACCATTTGCCCTGAATGCACCGATCTGTCATGTGTGCCCCCCCAGGCGTAGTCCGAGGCGTCTGTTGTGATGACTTGATTTGCTTAAGGCTTGCAGAATGGGAGACCTGTGTTTGTTTGGCAAGCTTGAGCCCACCACAGAAATTCCTTTTGAAGACATGGAATTAGTGGTATTATTGTTTCCAAACTGTGGCTGTGTTGTGACCATAGGTTTTTCAGGTACCATTGAAGTTTCCTCATATGCAGCTTTGCACATGGGATTAGTAGGATGCAAGATGCCATGAATCCCAGAGCCTGCAGGATTTTCCTTGCAGTCATCATGGTGAAATTTGCTAGTTTTCTGAAGTATTGAGTTAGTTGCCCCTGTTTCTCTGGCGTGAGGTAGGCCATCTGGGTGTTTGTGTCCAAGTTGGCACCCTGGAAAATTATTTTCTGAGAGGGTATTAGCCCTGATTTCTTTTTGTTGACTGTGTATCCCAGAGAATTCAACAACATTATTACAAAAGCCAGATGTTTCAGAAGTATGTGCTTGCTGTCCGCTTGGATCAGGCAGTCATCCAAATATGGGTATATTTGTATCCCTTGAAGTCTGCAGTAGGCAATTACTGATGCCAGGCATTTCGTGAATACTCTGGGCGCAGTAGATAAGCCAAAGGGCAACGCAGAGAATTGATAATGGGTTGAACCTGCAAGAAATCGGAGGTATCTTCTGCAATTTTGTGTGATTGGGACATGCAGGTATGCCTCCTTGAGGTCCAATGTTACCAGCCAAGACTCCTTGCCCAGCATGGGAAGAAGCTGCTGTAATGTGAGCATCTTGAATTTTGGTACGAGTAAAAATGTGTTTAGGATGGATAGGTCCAAAATAGGTCTCCAATCTTTTCTCTTCCTTGGTACCAGGAATAGTCGGAATAAAAACCTTGACCTTGTTCGTGAGTAGGTACCTCTTGAATAGCTCTCATGTCCATGAGATCTAAAATTTGTCTTTGTGCCTCTGCCCTTTGATTGTGTGGCAGGTTTGGCATGCCTCTCATTTTTGGAAGGGTGTGAAAATGGAATCTGTAGCCTCTGTTTATAATGTCCAGGATCCATTTGTCTTTTGTGACAATATGCCAATTTTTTGAAAATAATGCCAGTTTTCCGCCTAAGGGTGCTGCCATTTGTGCCTTGCTTGGCATGCAAAGGGGAAAGTCATTGGGCTTGCTTTCTGAATGGCTGCGAACTATCCTCACCACCTCTTTGTGTAGGAGCTTGCCATTGTCTGCCCCTAAACGATCCTTGGGATTGCCCTCTGCCCCTCGGGCGCCTGTATCTACCTCTTTGGGGGTCTGTCCGTGGCTGGAAAGGACCAATTTTTGGAAGGCCAATTTCTACTGAAATGTGGAGGTTGTACCTGTAGAAAATCTTTCACTGTTTGCATTGATTTAGCCTTTTCCTCCATTTTCTTTAATACCTCCTCAGCTTTAACACCAAATAATACATCCTTTTGTAGAGGGGCATCTAGTAATTTAGCTTTGACATGATCTGGTAAGGTTTGCTCCTTGAGCCAGGCATGTCTATGTATGACTGATCCTGTAACAGCAGCTCTACATGAGGCCTCTAGAGCATCAAAACCACATTGCAAGGTATGTTTACCCACTTGTTCTGCACTATGCATCAAATCCTGCAACTCCTTCAAGTCTGGTTGTTCAGGTTGTGACATTTTGCTTCTCAACTGTGATAACAGAAACTGTTGGTACTTTAGCATATGGAACTGGCAGCTTAATGCCCTCATGGTTAAGGTGGCAGAGGTGTATACCTTTTTTTCCCCACCTTTCTAAGGATCTGGAATCTCTCTCGGAAGGTAATGGGTTTTTAGCAGTGGAGGCCTTAATTCCCTTGGGGCCCTGTGAGATAGTTTCTGGGTCAGCCGCATGGCTTTTGTATAAAAATTGGTGTGAGTCAGGAACCCGGTAGTACCTGTCAGGCTTGACTGGGGCTGGAGGTAAAGAATCCGGGTTAAGGCAGGCCTCCGAGTACACATCATCTAGTATGTCTAAGACAGGAGGTATAGCCAGAGGCATCTGCTGAGGTAGCAAGAGAAAATCCCTAAGCCTTTTCTTGGAATCTGAGTACTCTTGGCCTTCCCAGTGGAAGTGTTCCCTTAAGGTATGCAAGGTTTCCCCAAATGAGTAATCCTCTGGGGGGGAGACAGAGGGAATGGACTCCTCAGCATCAGAATCTTCAAAAGGGGAGTAAGAATGTGCCTGTTCATCAGAGTGCTCTGAAATAATGGAGGCCTGGTCAGAGGAGGGGGATTCTTCCTCCACTCTGGGCCTTTTGTCCGGGGGGGGGGGGTTGGGAACCCCTGATAAGAGTAATCAAATCCTCAGCCATTTTATGCATCTGTTTTTTAGGCATGGGGCCTGGAGAAGGGCCCTGTGGAGCTAGTCTCTTAGAATGCATGGCTGCTTTAGACTTAGTGAAAGCCTTGATAGAAAAAGAAGAGGAAGGTCTGAAGACACCTTGAGAGGAGGCAGACCTGTCTACATTTTGAGATTCACCACCAAGAGTGGCTTCGGTATCTCTAGTCGGGGTGTGGGCCGAGGAGCCTGCGACCTCGGGCACAGAAGACACCGCCAATGAAGTGTCGTCGGTAGGCAGGGGCTGCGTAGGCGCCTCGCTGAGAACCAGACCACCTGTAGTCGGCTTTGGCGTGGTGTCGGTAGAGGCCGCGGACCTCGTGTGTCGGTCCTTATCTTTGCGTTTTTTTAGACAAAACTGAAGTCGGAGTATCCAACGACATAATATAGTTAACTTTTTTGCCAAAATAGTGCTGGGCGAACTCCGCCCGACGCTTAATGGTGCGTTTGTTGAATGAAGCACAAAAACGACAGACCGAGACGTTGTGGTCTGGGCCTAAGCAAGGAATGCAGAGGGAATGAAAATCCTTATGCGGTATTTGCTTCCCACAAGAAATACAATTATTAACTTTGTCTGACATCGGTCTGAGGCAAGAAAAGTTTCCCCAACGGGGTACTTAGCTTTCAAGAAGACTTCGGTTGCAAAATCTTCGTAATTTCAGGAGCTGGCCGACTGGCACTTGCGAACTGCTTCTGCTTCGGGCACCGCGCGGCAAGAAAGACTGAAGAAAATGGCGTCGGCTGGTTCTTTTATACCCCTGGCGCACTGACGTCAGGGAAGAAGCGACGACAACAGACGCCGGACCTAGACTTTGGAATTCAGCCGACCGAGGACCCGCCTGACGGCAGGAGAACCCATCTGTTGACGACTGCAGCTGTATGCACGATGAACATCATGTGCATCTGGGCTTTCTGTACCACTTTGAGGATGACAGGACATTGTGGGTACAGTGTACAGGAGACCTGGCAGCCATGTTTCCAGCAGGGCATTGTAATTTGCAGTGCTTCACATTTTACAGTACAGTAATGCATATGATTCTATTACTTGCTGGATCTAACTGTGCAACAATCTGTTCTGGACTACTCATAGGGGGAAGGAGCAGCTTTCTGCTCAGATGGACTATTAATATGCTGGCATCCTGTAATATGTGAACTGTCACTAAGAATGAGTCACGAACCAAGGTCCAGTTCCAAAGCCTGACAGCTTCCCTCTACAGGGGGGAAATTAATGTCTTCCCTTTTGCTTGTTAACAAATCATTGACATGTTGTCCATATTGATGGTTAATGGCTCTTGGGGAAAAAGGATCTCAAAAGCTCCAAGTTTCATCACATAACGATGTGCAGCTGCGACTCCTGAAAGGACTGGGGTCCTAGACCAGTTCTGTTGTGGAAAAGCCCCCACCCCACCCTAGCAGACAGACATCTACAATGTGTGTGCAGGAAACTTTCCCTATGGAGATACTGGGGGTATGAATGCATCACTACAGATGCTGCATGCAACGGCACAATCTTGCAGTACAAGACTGCTTGTCTTTATGCCATTGTAACTGTCCTATACACAAGTGGGAATGTGACACCATATCACTGGAAGCTGCCCTATACTCCAATAAAACTAGGTTATTGCCTATCCAATAAAAGTAGTTCAATATGAGGAGGGAGGACATCTTGTGATATAAAAAAGAGGGAAAAGCAACTGCTTCCCACCCCTGCTCTTGGAAGCCCACTAGGAAGAATACAGGGAGACTACACTGCAACACTGAACATACCTAAACATCTGCAATTATGACATGCTCCCAAAAGAACTGCACTACAATCATCAAATTATTCATTCTTGCAATGGTCTTGACATTTGTGAAGATTCTCAAAGCTCAAGTACCTATGGGAGGCTGGCCTTGAGAATGGGTTGGCGGAAGTAACATTTTAAGATAGCAATAGCAAACCCTGCCCTTGGCTCTAAAGGACATGTAAAGTTTGTAGTGCTTAGAGAAGGTGTGGACTGAGGACCTCAGGGCAGCCTCTTACTTTGACTGCTTATCACACTAAATAAAACAGCAGTGCATGCCGTGGATCTGGCAGAATGGGCTCTTACCTATCCTGGTATAGTCTTTCCATGAAAGTAGAAAAGGAAACAAATGCAATGGGTTAGCCACCTGGAAATGATCTGGCTGCAGACAGGCCTTCTCTCCCTCACCACCATTTGCAAAGAGCACAAATACACTACATTTTTCTTTTCTATTGTCCTTTTTCCTCATTGCCTATCCCCATCAAGAGACTATATAATTCCTCTCCAGTTTGTTTTGGGAGGATGGGCTAGAAGATAAGATGAATGGTCTAATTCAAGGACAACTGTATTATCACCTTGGGCATAAAAAGAGAGTTAGTGCACAGAATGGACTCCATCCTTTTGGAAGACTAGAAAAAGCACTTTGCTAGCAGAAGTGACAGCCACTAAAAGGACTGTTTTCCAGATTAACATTTTCAAGGATGCAGAAAAGAATAGTTGTGTAAGAACTTGCCATAACCTTAGATGTCCTTCTCTTCCATGTTACAGTATTCATAACTGTAGGGAGGTTGCTGCCTGCAGCACCAGACATCCGTCCAGTATACCAAAGTCTTAGGAGCAGGGGTACGTGCTGTGTTGCTTGTCAAGAGCCATAAACTGACATCTGTACATACCCCCTTCAGAAATGACTGCCGCATGCAGTAGTACCCCTGGGCGGCAAGGAAAGGAAGCTTTTCAGACCCACATATGCCACCAGGCCAAAGGAACCCAAAAAATGTATGTGGCTGTTACAGTGTCCTGTTTAGATGGAGGGAAAATAGGGAAAGTCACTTCAGATGGACAAAATAGACCCAGAAGAGGTTGGAGGGGGGGCTGAATACTGCAACATGGAAGAGAAGGACATCTAAGGTTATGGTAAATTCTTACACAACTATTCTATGTCCTTCTATTCTCATGTTGCAATATTGATAAATGTAGGGAGAGTACCCAAGCTTTAGTTATGATCCTGGGAGGAAGACAAAGGGGACTGGTCTAGGAGACCTAGCAAACCTAGTTCTGGCTCTGGAGACCAAATCTAACTTGTAGTGTTTGGTAAAGGTATGGAATGAAGACCAGGTGACCGCTTCCAGTATGGAAGCATAGTCCACCCCCTGAAAAAGGCTGCTGAAGAGGCAGCTGCCCTAGTAGAATGTGCTCTCACATTGGTAGTCAAAACCTTCCCATGAAAGGAATAACAGGCAGAGAAACTTTAGAAATACATGAAGATATTAGTCTGTTTAGAGACTGCCTTCCTCAAGGTCCATGGGTGAAAGGAGACAAACAGCTGGTCACACTTTCTAATGGATTTAGTCTTGTGCAGGTAATACCTAAGCTGCCTATGAACATCCAAGGAATGTAGGGTGATTTCAGATAGATTTTGATGCTGAGGGAAAAAATAGGGAGGTTAATGGCTTGATTTAAGGACAGCTCATTAACCACTTTAGGCAAGAAGGAGGGGTTAAGTCCTGAGGGAGACCCTGTCCTTATGGAAGAAGAGGTAAGGGGGGTTAGCCATCAAGGCCTGGATTTCAGAGACCCTCCTGGCAGATGTGAGGGCTACCAGTAGTACTGTTTTCCAAGTACATAGTTTCAGAGATGCTGAGTGACCTAGTTCAAAAGGAGGTAGTGTAAGTTTTTCCAAGGACAAAATTAAGGTCCCATGAAGGCGGTATCGGTTTTCTAGGTGGTCTAATATGGAGGACCCCTATTAAGAACAGTTTTACCTCTAATCTGGATGCCAAAGGAGGAACCAAGGGGAGACAGACAGAAACGGTTGACAAGTGTACCTTAACAGAAGAGTAGGTCACCCCTGAATTTAGAAGCTCACACAAGTAAGAAAGGACCATAGGTACAGGAATAAGAAAGGGGTCTTGTTTTTTCTTCTGACACTACCTGAAGAATCTTTTCCATTCTGCCATATAATTTCTTCTGGTACTAGGTTTCCTGGCCTCGTGCAGGGCATTCAGTATGTCCTCTGAATATAGGTGTCCGAAGGGGATCAGAACTCTATCACCCATACAGTGAGTCTGAGGTTGAGCACCCGAGGGTGTATGAGTGACACCCTGTCTTGTGTGAGTAGGTCGAATTGGTGGGTTAACCTGTGGTGATTGCCCTTGGCTAGTAGATGAAGAAGGAGAAACCAATGTTGTCTTGGCCAAAAGGGGGTCACAAGTAGGATTTTTGGTTTGCCCCTCTGAATTTTCAGAAGGACCCTTTGAATCAGTGGAAAGGGGGAAAAGGCATAAAGATACAGTCCCGCCCAAGAAAAAGAGAAAACATCCATCCTCCACGCCTGTGGATGTGGATCCCTTGTGCAAAACAGAGGGATCTGCCTGTTCTGGGGGACTACCCCACCTGTGAATGAGATCCAAACACACCTCCCTGTGAAGCATCCAATTGTCAGATGGTGCAGAGGCTCTGCTGTGTGTGTCTACCATCACATTCTCTGCTGAAGGGATGTAGACAGCTTGCGGGTGAATGTGCAATTCTCCTAGGGACCAAATCTGAATTGCCAGGCTGCAGAGTGGGCATGAACTTGCTCCCCCCTGTTTGTTGATATACCACAGGACAGTCATATTGTCCATGACAACTTTTAAGGTGCCTGGTTGGAGAATTGGATGGAAGGTTTGCAAGGCTAAGAGAAGGGCCCTCATCATTGATACTGATGTTGTCCCTTTGTCTGAGGGAGGACCACTCTACCTGAACTTTGTTTTGTTTGTTGTGGGTTTGCAGGACAGCTCCCCAACCCAGGTCGGAAGCATCTGTGAATATTTGTTGTGAGTGTGTGGGGATCTGCAAAGATGTACACTGGTTGTGGTGTATGGCTGCAATCATCCATTGCACCTCATTTTTCAGGCATGGGAGGAGAGGTAGAGTAGCACCCAGGGAGTGTGAATGATGGTTCCACTGACTCCTCAGCACCCACTGAAATGTTCTCATATGCAGCCTTGCTAAGGGGAGCATGGGTATCAAGGATGCCATGGGGCCTAGGACCCTCAAGAATTCCATGGCTGATAATGTTTTGAGAGAGAGGAGTGTTAAGAGGTAATCTGTAATGGTATCCACCTTCTGGCAAGGGATGAAGACTGCCATCTGGTCTGTTTTTATCCTGCACCCCAAGAAAAGCAGGTCTTAGGTGCGTGTCAGGTCAGACTTTTTCCTGGTTCACAGTGAACCCTAGGGTTTGCCAGTGTCCTGGACACCATGCCTAGGTGGTGACGGAGGGTGTGGCAATCCTGGTGAAGTATCAAGAGGTCATCTACGTAGGGCTATATCTGAATGCCCTGCACTCTGCAGTGGGTAATAACTGGAGCTAGGCACTTTGTGAATACTCTGCGGGCTGTAGAAAGCCCAAATGGCAATGCAGAAAATTGAACATGCAAGGAACCAGTGGAAAAGCATAGGAACTGCCTGTAAATGGGGTGAATAGGAATATGAAGGTAAGCATCCTTCAGATCCAGGGATACCATGAAGGCTTAGTGAGGGATGAGAGGTAGAAGGTGATGCAAGGTGAGCATTCTGAAGGTAGGCACCTTGACGAATAGATGGAGTACAGACAAATCCAGGATTAGCCTCCAAGGGCCATCCTTTCTTGGAACCAAAAACATCCTCGAGTAAAACCCCTTGTTTGTCTGTTCTGGAGGTACTCTTTCTATGGTGCCCTGGGCTTGACATTGATCCAGAATAGGGGGTAAGAGATGAAGCTGACTTGTAGGCGGTTGAGGTATCCCCAAGGGAGGAAGTGTCCACCAAGTCATAAAGTATGCTTTCTGGATGATGGAAAAGACCCAAGCCTCTGAGGTAATTTTCCACCAGGAGGGTAGGGAAAGGATGAGGCGAAGGGATACGGGGGTGGAGTTGGGAAGTGGGTTTGAGTCACAGTGGAGGAGCTCTCTACTGGTCAGGCTGCCTCCTAAAGGGAGATGGAGTGGAGGTGGAATTTTGTTTAGAAGTGGAGTGTCTCCTAGGCTGCCTCCATCCCTTAGCCTGTGGGGCACTGGAATGAGATGATTGCCTCCTAACAAAGGTGGTCCTTTGAGAGTAGTTCCTATGATACCTAGGAATAGGAGAGACTAAGAAATGCATTCGATTTTTTAGCTCCTTGCTCTTTTCCTGTAGGGATTTAAGGAGCTCTGCAGAGGCTGCACTGAAAAGGGCCTCATTATCAAGAGGTGCATCTAACAATTTGGTCTGGACATCCATAGGAAGGGGCTGTGACATCACCCAAGAATATATTCTCAGGACAGAACCTGAGGCTGCAGATTTGCAGGTTGCCTCTTACCGCATCATAACTGCACTTTATGGAGTGCCTGGTTACCCGAGAGGCAGTAGAGGAAAAGTCAGAGAGTTGTGACTTAGCAGGGGGAGTCTGGGACATTTGGAATCAGTGCAGAAGCTTTTTACAGGGTATCTAAAACAAACCTAGCCATGTGAGTTTGATAGTTTAGGGCTTTAATGGCTAGAGTTGAAGTAGTATATACCTTCTTCCCTACTCTATCCATAAATTTGCTGTCCTTGTCAGTAGGAAACAGAGAGGTGGAGGGCAGGTGTCTGGATGATTTATCTGTTGACACTGCAATGACAGCAGTGTCTGCAGGGGGTTCTTGAATAGGAACTGTGTATCCTGAGGAATTTAATAAAATCTATCTGTATGTTTAGCAGCTGGGGGCCGAGAGTCAGGGGTCTGTGATGCAGCCATGAAAAGCTGGAAGCAAGGGAGGGACTGCAGATGGAGAGGACTGGTCCATCTGCAATAATTCAAAGTATCTCTTTTCTGTTTCAGAGACATGTGAGGCCTGCCATTTAAAATGTTCTCTCATCAGAGAAATGGTGTTCCCAAAGGAGAATTCCTCTCCTGGAGATTCAGTTCTCCTTCTCTGGGGTAATGAAGTCCTTGGGGGATTCTACCTGGGAGCAATAGGTAAGTGATTCATCAGAGGAAGAGTGTTCCTCTACTGAATCCTCTAAAGCCTGCACAGGTATGGGGGTCGGAACAGGTACCTGAGACTGGAGGGCCTGGAAGGTCCTGAAAAGATTTTGGGAAAAAAAACTCCCATCCAAGAGCTGGTTCAGCTTCTCTATGTTCCCTATGTTTTAATTTATGTTTCTTCTTCAAAGGAGAAGGAGGATGCGTTGACTTAGAGGCCAACGCCTGGGAGGATGGGAAGGCTAGAGTTGGCCCCACCAACGTCTCGAGCAGTGGTTTCCCTTTGCCATCAGGAGCTGATGGCTGATCAACCTCAGCGGACGTGCTCTGTATTTCCACCGAACTGCCTTCCACAATAGTTCCCAGTTGTAGCAGTGAAACGGGCGTCCAATGAGACCCTGGGTTAACATCTGCCTCGAGAGTTTCACCAGACTCCTGAGGTGCAGCAAGGGCATTGGGCCTAACATTCTTGGCCTTCTTCCGAGGAGGCTCGTCGGAGGTACCCTACCTCACCCTCCATGCCTAATGCTGGACACCAGAGCCTCTGATTTTCTGAATAAAGCCAGACGGCTGAGAAGCATTTTAGGTACAAAGGATTTGCAAATATCGCAAGGCAAATGGTCGTGTCCTTCACCTAAACAGAATAAGCACTTATCATGCATGTCCTTGTGTGAAATTTGCCTTTCACAAGCACACTTCTCTTTCCTAGCTGACATGTATGTTTGAAAAGCAATAATATGGAAACAAAAAAACCCAGTGGGGTACTTATCTGTATCAGACAGCCGAAATAAAGAATGAAACGATTCCTGGAGCTGGTGATCGGAGGTCTGTAGCTCACTGCGGCAAAAGTTCTGAAGGGTGTATGTGCAGACATCACTTTTATAGCCATCGGTTTATGGCTCTGACAAGCAACAAAGCACATACCCCTGCTCCTAAGACTTTGGTATACTGGCCGGATGTCTTTTGCTGCAGGCAGAAACCTCCCTACAGTTATGAATACGGCAACATGAGAACAGAATGACATCTACTAGTTCAATGTCACCTTCCCCAGAATAGAGCAGAGGTCCCATTAGTGGATTAAGTTACTTCTGGGGGGGGGGGGGTAGGAGACAGGTACAGAGAATCATTTAGGGAATTGTCTGAATGGCAGCAAGGTATAAGGGGGGGGATCCCAAGGTAGACAGAAATAACCAAGAGAAGCACCTTCCACACAGGTGAAGGCTAGCCAAGATTTGTAAAGGTCTGGTAGGTATTTGAGGACTGTGAACACCAAAGCGTTTTTTGGACAATAATCCCTTCCCCCTTTGGTCATCTGCATTTGGCTTCCTAGCTTTTCCAATAACAGTGAGAAAGACCTCAGAAAACGTGTCTAAAGGGAATAAGAGCTGGATCATCCAGGCAGTCAGCTTTCTTGTGCGTCAAGAAGTTCACATGTAGTTAAGGGACAACCAATGCTGCTTCAGCCAAAAAGGGAACTAGTTTTACAAGTGTTCTATTTCTGCTTTTCTATGTACATGCTTAAGCAACCAGACGGCCCTGAGGGCCTGTGTTTTTTGGTAGCATAAAAAAAATACAGTCATGCAAGTAAACTTACAGTAAAAGTAGATATTTGACTGATCACTGCTGCAACCTTAGACATATGGGGTTATAACCTGTCAAGAATATAACACAGTCAGCTTCCAAGCATCCACAGTGTTGACAGGTCGAGCAGAGCTGGAGAAATCAGTGGTGTGGGCACCAAACCCTTCAGAGATTTCATGCCAACAGAAAAAAGGGTGACTAGAGCCCTTGAAGAGGTCAAGACTAAGTATGTAAAAATTACTGTCCTCATCCTGGCAATAAAAAAACACACAGACACACAGGAATAAGATGTGTGTGTGTGTGTGTGTGGGGGGGGGGGCACTACTGCAGCAGTGATCATTTAAACATCTACTGTTACAAGTTTATCTGCACAACTGTACTCTGTTCATCATTTGACCACGGTTGCAGTAGCCTTAGCTATATGGGAAAAAATACCATAAGGTTTGGGAGGAAGGATGAATGTCCAGCAGCACCCTGGAGAATGTTTCTAGCAAAGCCTGCTCTAGACCTGGAAAATGAGTCCAGTTTTTACTGCTTCGAAAAGCATGTACACAGAACCAATATGCGGCTTCTAGAAAACTTCTGCAGTACACCCTTTTCCAAAGAGCCACTGAAAAAGCCTAGGTTCTAGCAAAGTGTGCCTTAACTGTCTGTAAATAACTTACGGTGGGAATAGCAACAAGAAACAGCACAGGACAACCATTAGGACACTGTTTTGTCATTGGTTGCGCTTATTTATTTCCTTCATTAGACATGAATAACTGATCAGAATTTGACCATTTTAGTTCTGTCAAGATAATACCAGAGTTGTTTGTGTAGATCCCGTGTAAGAAGATTCCATTTTAAGTTCTGGAAAGAAGGCAGGGAGATGAGACAGGTCGACTCAAAGTAAACTTGGATACCAATTTAGGTATAAATGAAGGATTGTTTTTCAAGGAAACCCTACCTCAGGGTAAAATGAGATAAGGTTGGCCCACTTACAAGAGTATGCAACTCAGACACTATTCTTGCAGATGTCAAAGCAATCAGAATGTTCAAATCAGCCTTGAGAACCAGTTCAAATGGAACAAGATACATACACGTTATATATATATATATATATATATATATATATATATATATATACACATATATACACACACGCACACATACACACACACACACACGCACACATACACACACACACACACATTTTAAACAAAAATAAAATCACAGGAATGAGACATCTTTTACAGATGGATTGATCTGTAAAAAAGAACCCTTTCAAAAACAGCTACACATCAGACTGCACTGAAAGAAGAGAACCCAATGGTATACATGCTGAAATGGTCTAATGATGAAAGAAGGTGCAGAGGATAAAAATTCACACAAACATTTTAGAACCAGGGAAATGCCAGCCTTAAAAGGTCTTGGTTCTTAATGTGGCACCAACTAAAAATCATCAGCATAAGCTAATATGTATGATTTTCTAAGCTCTCTTTGCCTTCTACAATACCTGCTGCATGTCCTCAGAAATAAGGTGCCTACAAGTTATTATGCTTCAACCAGTCAGTTAAAGAGGTTTCAAGTTGGGGATTATCAATCAACCCCTGTTCTTGTGTGAGTAGGTACAATGTGTGAGGAAGCTTGTATCAATTGCCATTGGCCATTTCCAAAACAAGGGAGAACCACTGTTGCATGGACCAGAAGGGAGTCACAACAAGATCTCAGAGAATCCTTATGAATCTTCAAAATGAGCCTAGATCCATGGAAACTTTAGGAAGGCATACAGGAACATTCCCATTCCAGAAAGAAAGAATGCATTTGTTTTCCACACTGCTCAGAATCCTGGAGCACAAATATGCCAGTTGTTTGTTGTGAATAGAGGCAAACAGGTCTACTTGATGTATTCTCCACAGATGCACCAAATCCTGGAAGACTTCCAGATTCAACTTACATTCGTGAGGGTCAGTCCTGGTCCTGCTCAGCTTGTATGACACAAATTTTTTTGCTGTGACAAAGTAAGAAGCCTGTAGGATGAGACTGTGCAAAACTGCTATATCCCAGACTACCATAGCTAATCTGCACAGAGGGTATGGAAATCCTGTTTATATACCACATTACTGTGGTGTAGTCTGAACACCAAGTCCAGGGGACCACAGGTGATGGAGAGTCAAGTATGTTTATTACTGCCAGTATTTCTTTGATGTTTCTGTGTCTTTTTTTTCCCCAAAGATCATGCACTTTAACCATCAAGGACACAGCAATCTGAGGCATCTGATGCTACAGACTATAGTGGAGCTATAACATAGAAAATGTGATCAGGAAACGGATAAAGTGGTCCTTCCACCAAAACAGTTCCATTTTTACAAAACCCAGAACTGGAATTTTGGAAGGTCTGGGGGGTTGATGTTGGGACTATACACTGGAGCTAAACACTTTGTGGATATCCTTGGAGTAAGGGATGGCCCAAAGAGTATTGCAAAGAAATAAAAGTCTAACTGAGGCAAAGAAAACCATGGCTAGGAACTTTAGCAACCATTTTTTTAATCTAAGGTTACCAAAAACTTAAAGGGTACGGAAATAAAAGACAACAGGTTGTGAAGGGATAGGATTTTGAAATTTGGAACTTCCACAAACTGAGAAAGGAATGGTCCATGACTGGTTTCCATGACATTTCTTTCTTTCATACCAGAAACATCCTAAAATAAAACCATTTCCTACAAGAAAGAGAACAGGCTCTACCACCTCTAGAGCCAGCAGATGCTGAAAAACGGGAAAATAAAGAAGTTTGATCTAGATGAAGATGAGAAAATCCCTAAACAGAAAGATGGGCCTCCTATAGGTAACAGTCCATTAGGGGTTCTGATGACTCAGAGAGGGAAAAGGATATAGAAAAAAGGGAAGAAATAAGGACTGCCAGAGTGGGAGGAGGGATTAGCAGTCAGCCAGACTTGTAGGACTGTCCTCAAACATCTGATTGCCTGAAGAATGCTGAGTCTGTTTAAATTGCTTTTTATAAAAACATCCTGTGATACAAATGAAATAATGAATAAACTTGCAGAAGGAAAGCTGGAAAAAAGAAGTCACTCCATCAATCAGTTTTCTCTCATATCACATTTTTTCAGGTCCTCAGAAGCAGGTCCAAATACCTCCTCCTTATCAAGAGGAGAATTCAACATTTCAACTATTACACTTTCAGGCAAATTTAGAGATTGAAAAAACATGCAAATTTTGTCATAGCAGACCCAATAGCTGGTGCCCAGGAGAAGGTATCAGCCGAGTCATAAGTACTTACACAAGATTTACTCTCAGAAAGAAGAAAAAAAGCACATTAATGAACTTCATATTTTCAAAAGTAAGCAAGCAAAAACTTAAGCATGGGAGACTGACAGTTAAAAATTCTAAAAGTAAGGCCGGTAGAAGAAAACACTTTTTCCCTAAATCTATCAAAAGCTTTCCCATAGTTTCCAAAGAAAGATGGAGTAGCATTTACTAGAGGTTTAGCTGCAAAAATATTTGACAAAGAAATCACTGTCAGATCTGGGATTAGAAAATAAGTTATGTACTCACCATAATGCTCCATGTGAGTTGTTCATCTCGCCTTCATTCTTTACTGATGGGTTCGGAGCTGATCCATCGTCTCTGGTA
Source organism: Protopterus annectens (assembly GCF_019279795.1). NCBI lineage: Eukaryota > Metazoa > Chordata > Ceratodontiformes > Protopteridae > Protopterus > Protopterus annectens. The sequence continues at coordinate 481,188,225 of NC_056733.1, read as the reverse complement.
CGGCCATATGCAAAGCTCGAGGCCAAGCCTCTATCCCATGATGCACTGTGAATTACCTCAGATCTTGTTTGCTGCATGTACTATAACCATATAAATGAGCTATCCTCCTATGGAGAGGAAGAAGAATTGAGCAACTAGGATGAGACCAACCTCTAGGTCAACTATCAGCCAGGAGGGGGAAGGAGGGAGGGACGTAAGAATGAAGCCGAGATGAACAACTCACATGGAACGTTATGGTGAGTACGTAACGACTCAATGTGAAGTTGTTCAATCTCGCAGTTCATTCTTTACTGATGGGTAGCGTCCTTAGCACCATCAATCTCGGGTGGCTCATGGGAGTACATTCTTCAGAACTGTAGACCCAAAAGAAACCCTGTCCCTGGAGGCCTTATTAACTTTGTAATGCGTGATAAAGGTATGAGGTTTAGACCAAGTGGCTGCTGCACAAATATTATCAAGGGGCAATTTGGCTTTAAACACAGAGGATGTAGAAACTGCTCTGTTTGAGTGAGCTTTAATCTTGTGTTGCAAAGGCATATTAGCAGCTGAGTAAACAAAGGTGATACAATCAGTTAACCATTTAGACAGAATTGTTTTAGTCACTGGTCTACCTTTTCTGGCTTTAGAGAATGAAACAAATAGTTGGTCTTATTTCCTGAAATCTTTTGTTCTATCCAAATAAAATCTGAGCTGTGTGAACATCAAGTTTGAGCAGCATATACTCCAACTTATTGGAATGATTTGGGAAGAAAACTGGTAACTCAATGACTTGGTTGATACTAGTTTCTGAACAAACTTTGGGCAAAACAGAGGGATTTGTCCTAAGAGATACTCTGTCAGCATGAAAAATCAAATAAGGAGGACTGATAGATAAAGCCTGATGTTCTGACACTCTGTGGGCAGAAGTAATAGCTACCAGAAAAATGGTTTTCCACGACAAATATTTGAGGTCACAAGATGATGCTGGTTTAAACGGTGGAAGGATTATACCAGACAGCATAACGTTTAGATTACATGGAGAATAGGGACTTTTCACTGGAAGCCTCATATGAAATGTTCCTTTGAGGAAGGCCTTGGATAACTTGTGGGACATGATACTTATCTCAATCCCAAGATGAAAGTCAGATATAGCAGCCAACTGAACCCGAACTGTTGCAGCTGCTGCTCCTTTATTAAAAATCATAATCAAGAATTCTAGAATGGATGTCGAGGGGGCTTGGTAAGGATCAATGTTCTGCTTAGAAGCCCATATGGAAAATCTCTTCCACTTACTAAGACATAATCTTCTAGTGGACGGCTTATGAGAAGACAAAATAATCTGTTTTGTCTCACTGGAGAAGTTATGAAGCCTGGCTATGAGGGGAACTGGAGCAGCCAAGCTGTCAGCTTCAGTGACTTCAGAGAAGGATGGAGGTCCCCTGACAGATGTGTCATAAGGTCTGGAACTGGGTCCAGAATCCAGGAATCCTTCAAGAGATGATGTTGAAGGAATGGGAACCAAATCTGCTGAGGCCAATGAGGGGCTATAAAGTATGATGGTCCTTCCCAGGGATTTTGCTTTCTGTAAAACTCTGGGTATCAATGGGGTTGGTGGGAAAGCATAGAGGAGACCTAGGGGCCAATCGTGTATGAGTGCGTTTCTCGGGACTTCTCCCAGAGGGGTAATCAGGGCAAAGTAGCTTCTGCATTTCATGTTGATGTGGCTGGCAAAAAGGTCGCAGCAAGGCTGGCCCCAATTGTGGAAAATCCTGTCCGCAATCTCTTTCATGAGGGACCACTCATGTGGCAACAAGATTGCCCTGCTCAGTTTGTCTATCACGTTGGATCTCCCTGGGATGTGCATTGCCACCGAAAGTGCTGGGAGTCAACAGCCCACTGCCAAACTCTGAGGGCTTCTTGACAAAGGGGGTAAGACTTGGTCCCCCCCTCCCCGCTTGTTCAAGTACCAGACTACTGACATATTGTCTGTCTGAATTGCAATCGTTCCTTAGGGGAAGAGAGTCCTGGAAGTACTGCAATGCCAAGAGTACTGCTCTCATTTCCAGAACATTGACATGCAAATATGACTCTTGATCTGTCCATGTGCCTTGGGCAGTCTTTCCCTGAAAATGTCCCCCCTCCATCAGGGAAGCGTCCGTGGTCACAGTGGCTACTGGAGGGGGGTAAAACAAAGGGGCGTCCTATGGTGACATAAAGAGACATCAACCACCACTGGAGATCTTTCTTGCAAGAGCTTGTAATCAAAACCGTATGATCCACTGGAAGTCCCTGGTAAGACCACTGAGTGAACAACAACCATTGAAGAATCCGCATATGCATTCTTACTAATGGTATGGCTAGGACTGCTGCAGCCATCAGACCCAATACCTTCAGAACATCTGAAGCTGGTGCTTTGTCTTTCAACACCAATGGGCTGATATGCTGACGAAGGAAGATTCTTTTGATTGGTAGTCTTAGAGTGGTGGTTGAAGTGTCTAGCTCTGCCCCGAAAAAAACAATATGCTGCGATGGTGACAAGGCAGACTTTTCTGAGTTGACTGTAATGCCTAAATGATTGCAGAGTGCCAGAGTGTACTCCCTTGCCTGAATCAGTTGATGCCTGGTGGTGGCAGTAAGGAGCCAATCGTCTAGGTACGGAAACACATGGAATCCTAGACTCCTCAGGTGAGCCGTGACTACTGCCATGCATTTGGTGAACACTCTGGGGGCTGTAGTGAGACCAAGGGGCAGGGCTCAAAATTGATAATGATTGGCTCCCAACCGGAAATGCAGGTGATCTCTGGATGGCCTAGCCATTTTTATGTGGTAGTACGCATCCTTGAGATCTATCGAGCACATCCAACTGTCTTTCCCTAAAAAGGGAAGTATAGACTGGAGCGTGACCATCTGGAACTTCTCTTTCTTTACATATTGGTCGAGTCTGCTGTGGTCCAAAATGGGTCTCCAGTCCCGTGTTTTCTTTGGAACCAAAAAGAACCTTGAGTAAGTTCCGGATCCTGTTTGGTCTGCTGGGACTGGCTGGATGACTCTTTTTTCTAGTAACATGTGGACATCTATGGTTGCTTGTTCCCTGTAACTGGGTGGAATGTCTGGGATTCTCTTTATGGAAGGGGGTGTGGCGAATGGTATGAAGTACCCTCTGGAAATGATACTTTGTACCAAGCTGTCTTTTATTTCTTGCCAGGTGTCTGGATACAACGATAAGCGACTCCTGACTGCCTCCAGAGCACAACAGTCGGGCCTCCTTTCAGTAGCGCTGATATGATTGACTAGAGTAGTGATCTCTGTCATCCTGATGTTGCAGACCCCCTCTGCCACGAGGGCGGCGTCTTCCACTATTACCCCCTCCTCTGCCTCTAGAGGGGGGTTCACCACGTGTGTCCTGAAAGGCTGCTTGGGCTTTCCAGAACCACATTTTTCTTCCCCTTTGGCCTTTTGGATAAGGCCAAGTATGGGTGGAAAAACGGGACTCCGACGGCAGAAAGAGTCTTTCCCTCCTGTTCACACCTGGTCAAAGTTTCCTTCACTTTAGGCCCAAAAAGGGATGAGCCATCAAAAGGGTGTTTACGAAGGAAGACGTAAAGGGCTCCGCGAAGGAACACAAGCGCATCCAGGAATGTCTTCTGAGAGCGATTCCTGTACCCGCTGCCCTACTCGTTCCATCAGCTGCATATGATATGAGATGCATGGATGAGTTGACGATAGAATTTAGGGTAGCAAGCTGGGCAGCAACTTTGTCAGAGGCCCCTGCAGCTACAGTACCCCGAAGAGCATCTCCCAACTCCTTAAGGAGATCTCTTTACAACCTAGTGAAATGGGTTAAGTAGTTCAGTGAGCGAAGAGTAAAAGTCGCTGAACTAAACACGTGTTTCCCATATCTAACCATGATCCTAGAATATTAGGAGGATGAGTAGACGAGGAAGTCTCAGACATTTCCTTTTTGGTGGCCGCCGCCACCACCATGGCATCAACAGAGGCTCCTTTGGACAAGAAGGTTTTATCTGATGGAGCTGACATAAACTTATTAGGCCTCCTAGGAACAGGCTCCATGGACTCCGGTGACTCCCATGCCGTCTGAGAGACCAACTGCATGAGCTCATCGAAGGGCGGAGACACCCAAGAGGTGGAGGGTTGAAACCTGAAAGCCTTCAGTAGCACTGACTCATTCTCAGTAGGGCTTTTGGACTGCCAATCACCCCTCTGCCTAAGGATCTTGAGTATCTCAGCAAAGGAGATATCCTCAGAGGGGGATCGCGGGGACCCTTCTGACTCATCCAAGGCAGTGTTAGATGTTAAAGACTCCTGTGGGGAGTCCAAGTGTCTCCTCTTGCACAACCACTTCCTGGGAACCTCCTCAGTGGGAACCCCTGGGGAGGTCTCGGAAGAGTAGGGGGCACCCTGTGGGGCTACCTGAGGCTCTGGGTCTCTACGCCTAGCCTGGATGATGGAAGCAGAAGCAGACACAGGCGCTTTGGAGGATGAGGAAGCAAAGCCTGAAGTCGAGGATGTCTTGGGGACAAGGCTCTCCTCATGGCCTCGAAGGCACCATGGCTCCGATGTGAAGGAGTTGACAGACCTGAAGGAACCGCCAACCCCTCCCGCACCGAGGCCGTGGGCTCAGAGCCGGAGGTAGGAGCAGAGCTCATCCGAGCCGAAGCCCCAAGAGGAAGAGTCGGGCACTGACAAGTCGGTCCGACTATCCTCCCCGGATCTGACTGGAGAGTGCCGGCTCCTAGAGTCCCCGGACGGCACCGAGGACACTGGAGCAGGTCTCGGCTCCACAGGTTCCATGATCAACAGGTCTGCTTCCTCTGGCTCCGAAGGTCCGGTATGGCTCGGAGGAGGAGTAGTCAAATCAGGAGTAGTGGCCTTCGGCTCCGAAGCCACTTGGGTCAGAGCCAACAATTTAGCAAGGCCTGGTGTCTGTAAAAGCTTCTGCACCAATTGATCCATATCCAAATCAGACAGGCTGATAGAAGACCTAGAAGAATGCACAGACAGTGCCGAATGAACAAAGGAGATACAGGTCTTTTGGATACTGGCTCCAAGGCTGTGGGCCAGCTCCGAAAAGAAAGGACAGTCGGCTCCAAGGTCTGTGGAGCCGATGTCGCAGGATCCTCCAACATTTTAGATTTTTTTGACTGCTTAGAGTCCTTAGATTCTCCAGAAGATCTAGAGGACTTGGAAGACTTGCTGGCCACATCCTGATCACTCAAAGCCTCTTGAAAGGGATGCTTTAACAAGCCCCTGTCTACCAATTTCCTTTTCCTCTCTAGTAAAACTCTGGAGAAAAGGAATGGAAAATGGCACAAGACTCCTGTAAGTGGACAGCTCCTAAACAGTAAACACAAGTTACATGTCCATCCATAACAGACATTTTTTGACCGCAGTCTGGACACTTTTTAAACCAAGACTTTGGGTGTTTATCTTTGTCATCCACCATTATGCTACTCAAGAAATACAGCAGCTAATCAGTAAAACCCTAGGCTCTACAACACACACACACACACACACACACACACACACACACAAAAGGAGCCTGAGAAAATTGTAACACAAACATATTAAGCTACTCAGCAATACCCTAGGCTCTAACAGCACACCTACACAAAAGGAGCCTAAGAAAAAAATCACACCGATAGTTAGAAAGCTACTAGGCTCTGAACTACACACACAGAAAAAACGACCCTGATAATAATTTCTAAGTTTAACTACTAAACAAGGCCAAGATACAAAAGGCCAACAATAAGAAAGCCAATATCTATATATCTAAAACTGCAGGATACTAAACTACAGCAGTAGAGAAAAAAGCTAGGCCAAAACACACAAAGTCGTTATATGGAAATTATTAATCACACACGGGAAATGGAAGCTTTTAAGAAGCTATAACGAGCTACCTAACTAACAAACTATTAAAGATAGTTTAGCAACAATATAAGAGAACTAACTGCCAATATATAAGTTTTGAAAAAGTACTGGCCCGAGCTTGCACTGGAACCTCCGATCAGATGCTGCGGCAAACTAGATCTGAGGTAATTCACAGTGTATCATGGGATAGGGGCTTGGCCTCGAGCTACTGGAAGACCTTGAGCTTTGCATACGGCTGTACCGGAGCAGATGGATTGGCTCCAAACCCATCAGTAAAGAATGAAAGGCAAGAGTGAACAACTTCACATTAAGTAGTTATACTTCTGTGGAACCTCATGCACTCTTATGTGCTTTTTAGGTGTTACAGGCTGTCTCAGGCATTTTCCAGTTTGTAATAATAAAAAAATATCCTCCAAAGTTGGAAGTATAGGTGGAACAGTCACTGGCTAAGGAAATTCCAGTTAAAGTTTTTCAAAGAGACTGGAAATGTCATTTTGTTCCAATTAAAAATTAATTCTAAAAATGTTTCAGAAAAGGAAAATCCAAAGAAATAATCTCCTCAAAGGCAGAATCCAGTGCCTGAAGGAAAATCACTGAATGTGTTTCCTGTAATTCTATTCCTTCTACACCATAGTATGGATAATCAGAAACTGAAGAATTTATTTTTTCTTCTGCCAGGGTAAAAAAAAATAATGTTAAGTGTTAAGAGCTTGAACAAAGCCCCGAGATAAGCACAATAAATATTCTCTATCTACAGAAACAAAGACAGAGGAAGATAAATGCTGATCTTTTTGCTTTTATTAAACAGAACTCGTCATATAAGCAGACTGACTCATGACAGTGACAAGACCCTGGGGAACAGGTGTCCGAGTCCAGCCAGTCAGAGAAGCATTCCCCAACTCCTTCATCCAAGACCAACAAGAGTGGTTCTCCCACGCCCACACAGGATGCAGCAGTTCCAGAGGGCATGAATAATTGCCATACCATGGTGGCTGATCGGACGACACTACAGGAAACTAGGGGGGAAAAAAAGTAATCTGAGGCACCTGAATAGCCATGGTATTGAGGCACAGAAGTAGTCTGGTAAACTGCCTAAGGGTGTACAATGCTTTTCAATTTCTTGTGTCTGGAGGAAGAAATAACCATAGAACTGGTAACTGTTCCATAGTTAAGCTAAGAAAGAAGCCTGAAATGTGGCTAGTGACATCAACAACAGTCAGTAAAACAAATAAGTACCAAAGAAAGTAGTGTTCCCACATTAATTATACAGTGACAAGCACAAGACACACTTGCCCCAGCCCCTAAAATAACTTATAAATTAAGTAAACCTTTTCACAACTGAAGTTTACATTAAAAAAAATTATAAAATAACACACACTGTCTCAATTGACAGAAATGTCTCAAGACAGTCCCAACAACAGTAAAACATTGCTAAAAATAAACAGTTCTTTTCAAGAAGTACCATTTTAGTCATAAAATAGAAGCCTTTGCCCAGCTATGGAGAAATGTTAGCAAACCATCGATCCTTGAAAGCCCACTAGGGAAGCACTCTTCTGTGGCAGAAAATCTCTGAAGGACTTGGTGCCCAGAGCACTGATTTTTTTCTAGCTCTGCTCAAGCTGTCGTGTCAATGGTCTGGGCTTGTGGAAGGTACCCTTTAGCTTTGGAAGCTGGCTGGTATTGTTATATCTGATCTGGGCAACAGTTGAAGGGACATGCACCTCTAGCTCAACTGCATTTGATTTAGGGCCGCTAACTATATGGCTTGAAGGCTTTATACTTCATTAACTTGCATATCATTGCTGGAGCCCTTCCTGTGTCCTGACAGAGTGCTCTTCAAACTATCTGGAGATGTACAAAGCTGAGTATATTTTTCTGGCAATTCAGAGTTGTGTACTGGTAATTGTTGTTTGACTAATTTTATATCACTGCTGGCTGACTTCAGAGTTGTGCACTGTTATTTTTGCTTCACTGTATAGTTTTTCAGATCTCTGCTGAAGGTGTTGGTTTTCCCATATCCACCCTCCCTATTCCTGTGTTGTTTAAATTTGGAGGCTTTTGTAGTTGCCCGCCCCCACTGTAGATTTGATCTGGGACACACCCCCCAGTCCCATCTCTTTACCTCATTCTACCCAATAGACTCCTTCTGCACTTGTATTTAGTCATTTTTAATTTAATTGCATTTTTTAAACTGTTTGGTCTAACATTGCTACATACTCAAGTGTGCTAGCTTGCACTGCATTTGAATTGTTTTGACTGCTGTTTTAGCTACTTTTCTGTATATATACATATATATATATATATATATATATATATATATATATATATATTTTATATATATATATATATATATATATTTATATATATCTATAAAAAAAAACTTCCTGTAACTAGTGTAGTCCATATTCAGATTTGCTGTATCCAGGACTGTATGTAAGCTCCTGAGCCCCCCCAAGCTTTCTGTGTTGGTGGGAAGCCTTCTAGCTCATCAGTGGGAGTGTTAAGCACTAGGTAACCTATCTAAAACATAAGGAGTGGTTCTGGCCCAGGAATTGTAGTTATTGGTCGTTTGGGCAGTTTTTTCCATCTCTCTCAACTTTCTGATTTAAAAGCCCACATTTGCACTTGTTTCCCCCTTTCCTGTAACTAGTTTAGTCCAGATACAGATTCTTAGTTTAGCACTTGAATTAGCTTATTCTTGATCAGCACTTGTTCAGAAATTGTAAGCCCTAAATAACCTACTAATTACTACAGCACTCAACCTTCCTCATTACCTAGAGGAAAACAGTTTTGGTACTTACTTTCCTCACTTGCTTAGAGAAAAACAGCTCTTGTACCCACTTTCCTCACTTATCTAGAGGAAAATAGTTTTTTATTCAGGCATGTCCAAGGGTCAGCTCCCAGTGTTCTCTCCTGTCTATCTGATGAATCTGGGCATCTTGGGGCAATGTAGAAATTGCCTCATGTACACAGACAACCCTCTCCTCCTACCACCCAACACTACAACCTGTGAGAGATGCACTTATCTAGCCAAAGTGGAGGTAAAGCTCTCTCCAATCAAGACTGAACTTGATAGTCAAGAGGAGAAGGTAAACACTTGCACCACACCACACTCATCACATAGTCTCACTAAATCTACACCACCAAAATCCACACACAGAAACACAAAACATTTGCGGAGGCTCTCAATAATAATCTTCTCAAGCAACAAAGACCTCCAAAGCAGAAATGCAAGCAACCTCAACCCCCCCAACACAACTCAAATAACACACAGCCCGCAGACTCAGTGTGCCACTCAACCACAGCCAATAAGGCAAAACAATGTACCCAACACACTAGTCATAGGTGACTCTATAGTCAGGCACACTGATGTCCCACTCACCACGCTAAACAAGGAGAAGGTTACTGTCAGCTGCCTGTCAGGTGCCAGGATCTGCCACATAACCCACACACTCAGGTCACTCCACAACAAGTACAAATATGACTCTGTCATTGTCCATGTTGGTGTGCACAACCTGAGACTTCTCCCTGGACTACATGAAAAGAGACATGGAAGAGCTCTCCGATCTTGTAGCCCAGGCAGGTATGACCCTAGCCCTGAGTAGCATTCTGTCATCACCCAGAATGATGCCGCAGTACAAGGACAAAATGATTGACTTCAACAATTGGCTAAGCTTCTGGTGCCATTCTAAAGGGATCCAGTATCTGTCTGCCTGGGATGACATGGTCGACAGACCACGATGCTTTACCAGAGATGACCTGCACCTGTCACCCCTGGGATTCTGGATACTGGCTAAGGTTCTTGCCGCCCCTATAGTGCCTTTTTTAGGCAAGGTTCAAATGACAAATTCACCACCGTAACAGGAACACGCAAGCAAAAACCGAGGGTGATGCTTCTCAATGCTAGATGTCTAATCTCAAAATGCACTCACTCGAGGCACTCCTTAAAATGGAGAACATCGATATCTGTGCAGTGACTGAGACCTGGTTCAAGGCTCCAGAGAGCACCCCTGCACTACCAGGCTATAACTCATACCACACTTTTCGGCCATGTAACCTGGACCGGAACATCAAAGGCGGAGGTGTGTCCATATTCATTAAGGATATCCACACCTCCAGGCTAGTTGCTCAGCATAATGCAGCCGAGGTTATCCAAGTGCAACTAACTCTGGGCAAAACTGCAATCCAAATTTTAGCTTGCTACAGATCACCCACCATGCCCCAGGATTCCCACTCTTCTTTTCTTGATGTACTGGAAAATATTAGTGTTCAACCAAACACCCTAATAATGGGCGATTTCAACTACCCCACCATTAACTGGGAAAACTACTCATGTACCAACTTCTTCGCTCAACGCTTTCTGGAATTCATAAACTCCAATGCCCTAGATCAACTTATCCACACCCCCATCAAGAGCAACAATATCCTAGATCTAGTCATTACCAACATGAGTGACTGGTGTTCCACACCTGAAGTCAAAGCCTCATTGGTCCGATCCGACCATAAGCTAATTACCCTAGATATCCACATCCTGCCCCCATTAAGAAAACCATGGTAAAAAATTTCTCCAAAGCGAACTTCATGCTTCTTAAGACAGAAGTGGTAAACTTCATGACACCCATGCAGATGGACAATACAGTTACGACTACTGAATCCTACACAATTGCAGTTTATAAGCATTTACATGAGTGCCTGGATCGTGCTATCCCAAACAGAACCAAGACACTATCCTCCAAAAAAAGGAAGCCAATCTGGTGGTCCCCTGCCATAAACAAACTGTACAACAGAAGGAAGAAACTGTTGCAAGAGAGAGTAAAACCCCACGAGTGGAGGAGCTCCCTGGTCAGCCTCAGTAAGAAGATGCGATCCCTGATAAAATCCTCCAAAGCTAGTTAAGAAAACAAAATTGCCACTGATTCTAAAGACAAACACAAAGCATTCTATAGTTCATAGGTTCATACTAGGCTATCTGCCCTAGGGCATTTATAAGCCTAGCCAGAGTGTGTTTGGCTTTTGCCACCCATTTTAAATTAATTTTGCTATGCCCTTTTTCAAGGTTAGTATACTGTGCCTCTGTCTAACAGTGACACAGAAGTGATACCCGGGGTAAACCTACGATCTCCCATCCACTCATCAAGATTCCTCTTGAAGAGAGTCAGTGAGGGACTCTGCCTAACCTGGACTGGGATTTTATTCCAGAGTGAAGGGAGCCTCTGGGTTATGAATCTGTCCCTCCAGCATGTCCTGTTTATTTCAGTGCTGAGGTTCAAGTCTCGAGCGTGTAGCTCGATGGGATTTGGATTTTCTGAGGTGCAGCATGTCCCTTAATTCCGGGTTGGACATGGCCTTATACGTCAGGCACAGGTCACCTCTGAGCAGGCGGTATGCCACTGAGTAGAGCTGGAGTTTCTTTAACCGGCAGCATATGGCATCTGTTTGAGCCCTTTGATCCTCTTGGTGAGGTACTTTTGGGGTCTTTCCAGTTGCTGCAGGTGTTTGGTAAGGTACATCCCAAAAGGGGCATTGTACTCGATTATGGGCCTGATGAGGGATGAGTAAAGAGGCACGATGACCTCCCTAATCTAGATGTGAATCCCTTCATGATTAGGTGGGCTATATAAAATGTTTTTCTAACCACTTTGGCCACGTGGTTGTCAAATGAGAGATTGCTATCAACTTGGGTCCCCAGGTCCCTAATTACTTCTTCTGTACTTAATGGATTACCACCTCTGTGGTAATTTGTGGGCACTTTGTTTTTGCCAAAGGGGATGACTATACACTTTTGGCTTAGCTTGAGGCCATGGCTCTGGCACCAGTTGTCTGTTTCTGTGAGGCCCTTTTGGAGGATGCTTGTGTCGGCTGGAGAGTTGATTATGGCCCAGTTTGCAGTCATCTGCGAACTTGGTCAGCCACAGTCCTTCCGTGTTGGCCTGTACCTCCGAGAAATATATACCAAACAAGAGAGGTCCCAGGACTGAGCCTTGTGGGATGCCACTTGTAACTGGTTTGGAGTCTGACATGGCTCCAGCAATTCTAACCATGTGGGTTCTGTCCTTGAGCCAGTTTGCAACCCATCTAGTGACATAGGGGTTTATATTTAAGCTGGTGAGCTTATCTATAATGCCCGAGTGGGGTATTGTATCAAGGCTTTTGCGAGGTCCAGATAGGCTGTGTGGACCACCTTCCCTTCACAATGGCCTTGGTGACTGTTTCAAAGAAGTCAACCAGGTTTAAGAGGCAGGATCTGCCCTTAACAAAGCCAAACTGGGTAGGATCCAGTGTCTGTAGGTTCCCAATATCTTTATTTATGAGGTCCATGATGATCCTTTCCATAGCTTTGCAGACCAAGCTAGTCAGGCTTATGGGGCGATAGTTTCCAGGGTCCGCTGAGGCACCACCTTTGTGGAGAGGGACCACTGTTGCTGTACGCCACTCTTTGGGTACATATCCTGTAGTAAGGCTGAGACTGAACAGTAGTTTTATGTTTGGGTTTAGCTCTTCTTGGAGTTCATGTAGGACGCAGCCTGGGACACCGTCTGGTCCCATTGATGCTGTGTTTTTTGCTTTGGAGAGGGCGGCTCCCACCTGAGCATCTGAGATGACAGGGGGGCAGCACTCTGCTGGGATAGATATTTGCCCTTTTGGTGGGGAGGGGGGGGAGAAGTTTGCACTGAACCGGTCAGTTAGGATGTTGGCAATGTCTGTGGGATCAGTGTATTTTTTGTCATTTTGGACTAATTCTGAGCATATCTGGGAATTCCCACTCAGGTTGCTAACATAACTAAAGAAAGCCTTGTGATTATCCTTAGTGTCCTGTGCAATTTTTCTCTCGAAGCTGGCCTTTGACGATTTTATGAGTGCCCTTAGTTTTTTGCTAATACTGATCAGAGATGCCTTCCCTTTTAGGGATTTTGCTCTATCATGTAGTAGCTTCCTCCTTCTATTGTATAGTTTGTTTATGGCTGGGATCCACCAGACAGGTCGTCTGCCTTTGGAGGATTGGGTCTTGGTTTTATTTGGGATTGCATGATCCATGCATTCCTGAAGGTGTTCATAGAATGCATTTATAAAGGATTCTGCGGTCTGGGCAGATTTTCCACAGGCCCGGGGGCTTTGAAGGATTCCACCTCGGTTTTGAGGAGTGTGAAATTTGCTTTAGAGAAGTTTTTTACTGTGGTTTTCTGGGCAGGGGGTGGGGTTGGGATGTGAATATCCAGTGAGATCAGTTTATGGTCTGATCTTACCAGTGAGGGATACACTTCTGGTCTGGAGCATAGAGTCCCCATGTTGGTGATGATCAGGTCCAGTATGTTTTCCCCTCTTGTGGGAGTGGTAACAAGTTGTTCCATAGCATTTGCGTTTATGAATTCTAGGAACCTTTGGGCAAGGGTGTTGGAGCTAGAGTAATGCTCCCAATCTATGTTTGGGTAGTTGAAGTCGCCCAATATAATGGTGTTCGGAGAGACCTTCATATTTTCCAGTGTTCTCAGGAAGGCCGAGTGGGGTTCCTGGGGTTGGGAGGGTGGTCTGTAGCAGGCTATAAACTGGAAGGCAGTTTTACCCATTGTTAGTTGCACATGGATAGTCTCTGATGCTTCGTGCTTTGCCACCATCCTGGAGGTGTGGGTATCTTTGATGAATATCGATACTCCCTCTCCTTTTGTGGTTCGGTCCAAGTTTTGGGGCCGAAAAGCATGGTATGAGGTATAACCTGGTAGTGCTGGGGTGCTCTCGGGAGTCCTGAACCAGGTTTCTGTTACGGCACAGATATCGATGTTCTCCATGCTAAGGAGAGTTTCGAGTGCGTGCATCTTGAGGTTTAGACTTCTAGCATTGAGTAGCATTACTCTTAGTTTCTTATCCCTTGTGATACCTATGGAGGTGGGTTTGTCTTTTGATGTCAAGAATCTCAATGGCAACACTCAGATCTGCTCTGAGTTACAGCACAATGGCACTAAATATACAGACCCAACTGATATTGCCAACATCCTGGCAGATAGGTTCAGTGCTAACTTTATCCCCCTCTCACCCCCTAAAGAGCCCATCTCTATACCGGAAGAATGCAAAGTTCCTGTAATCATGGCTGCACAGGTAAAAACCACACTCTCCAAAGCCAAGAACACAGCATCCATGGGACCAGACAACATCCCAGGCTGCGTTCTACATGAACTACAGAACGAACTGGCACCCCACCTAAGTACCATGTTCAATCATAGCCTCACCTCAGGCTTTGTGCCTGCTGAATGGCACACAGCAACAGTTATCCCACTCCACAAGGGGGGAGCCACCACGGACGCTGGGAACTACTGCCCCATTAGCCTAGCGAGCTTGGTCTGCAAGGCCATGGAACGTATCATCATGGAACTTATAAACAAAGACATTGGTAATCTCCAAACTCTGGACCCCACCCAGTTCGGGTTTGTAAAAGCAGATCATGTCTCCTAAACCTGACAGACTTTTTTGAAGCAGTCACCAAAGCCGTAGACAAGGGTAAGGTGGTTCACACAGCCTATCTAGATCTTGCCAAGGCTTTCGACACCATCCCCCACTCCGGAATTATAGATAAACTCACTAAACTAGGCATAAATCCCTATGTCACAAGATGGGTTGCCAACTGGCTCACTGACTTCAGACCAGTGAGAAGTAGAGTACCACAGGGTTCAGACCTAGGTCCTCTCCTGTTTATCTACTTCTCTGAAGTACAGGCTAACACAGAAGGTCTTTGGCTAACGAAGTTCACAGATGACTGCAAACTAGGAGCCATAATCAAAACTCCTAATGATGTGGATATCCTACAAAAGGGCCTCACTGAGACAGATGCCTGGTGTCAAAACCATGGCCTCAAGCTCAATGCCAAAAAGTGCACTGTCATCCCCTTTGGTAAAAACTCTGTACCCATGAACTACAACATAGGTGGTAGTACACAACACCGAAAGTGTGATAAGAGACCTTGGGACACAGGTGGACAGTAGTCTCTCCTTTGATGATCACATCGCCACAGTAGTCAGGAAATCCTTCTACGTGGCACACCTCATCACAAAAGGTTTCTCATCCAGAAAAAAAGAGGTCATTGTTCCCCTCTACTCATCACTCATTACACCCATTATAGAGTACAACGCCCCTTTTGGTATGTACCTCAACAAGAGATCTACAACAACTGGAAAGGCCGCAGAAATACCTCACAAAGAGGATTACTGGCCTCAAACAGATGCCCTATGCAGACCGTCTCAAAAAACTCCAGCTTTACTCTGTTGCATATCGCCTACTCAGAGGTGATCGCTGCCTAACATACAAAGCTATGTCAAACCCAGAGCTGTTGGACATGCTCCACTTAAAGAAATCCCAATCCCTCCGAGCTACACGCTCTAGGGACCTAAACCTTGTCACCACAATAAACAGAACATGACGGAGGGATAGATTCCTGTCCCAGAGACTTCCCATACTCTGGAATAAACTACCTAGCTATATCAAACAAAGCTCCTCATTAGCACTCAAGAAAAATCTTGCTGATTGGGTGGGAAATAGGAAATTCACCCCGGGGATCACCTCTGTGGCTCTGCTCGACAGTGGCACTGGAAAACAATTTTCTTGGGTGGCAAAAGCCAGGGTACCTTTTTGGTTGGGCTTGTATAGGCCCCAGGGCTGATAGCCTAGTACCTACCTATGAACTTGGCAAATCTCGGAGCTTTTCTCCACGGCCCTCTGCTGAAAATGGGCACCTACCCATGAGAAATTTCCTGGTAATAATAAATAAATAAATCTTCACTGTTTATCTGACAAGACAGTGGCCTGTATGTACATTTAAACTATAATGGCTTTCTGTGCCTTCTTCTTCTTGTTTCGGCTGCTCCCATTAGGGGTTGCCACAGCAGATCAACTGTGTCCATTTCTTCCTGTCCTCTGCTCTGTCACACCAACCACCTGCATGTCCTCTCTCACTACATCCATAAACCTTATCTTAGGCCTCCCTCTTTTCCTGTTACCTGGCAGCTTCATCTTTAGCATCTTTTTCCCAATATACTCTGCATCCCTCCTCAGCACATGTCCAAGCCAACATAATCTTGCCTCTCTGGCTTTGTCTATAAACCTTCCAACCTGGGCTGACCCTCTAATATACTTATTCCTAATCCTGTCCATCCTTGTCACACCCAGTGCAAATCTTAACATCTTCAACTGTGCCACGTCAAGCTCTGACTCCTGCCATTTTGTCAATGCCACTGTCTCCAACCCATATAACATAGATGATCTCACTACCCTCTTGTAGACCTTCCCTTTCACTCTTACTGGTACTCGTCTGTCACGGCTTTATGTGCCTTGGGTGTGCTGAACTCTCAGATCAAGAATAAGCCAGTCGAACACACACACAGAACAGCCAGCAAATTTTATCATGATTGGTATAATCAATGAATTACTGATACGCTTTGGGGTGGTAAGGGTGAAGCTGAGGAAAGTGACCGAGTTACAGTAAATCCTGTAAAGTGACTGCTTTGATGTGTTTGGATAGGAAAAAGATCTGTCTGCTCCCACTTTAATGTTAATGAAGTGGTTTAGTTGTGTTTTATTCATTCATTTATTTACTTACACTCCCAAAAGTGTGCATATGTACTTCAGGAAACACAGGTTAGAGAGTTTAATATGTGGATTTTATATGCAGCTGCTTTCATTGCATTGCTTATTTTGAATGCATACATATTGCTTTAAATTTTAATTGAGTCTTAAATTGAGTAATCTATTGTATGTATTTAAGCAGTTTTAACTCATACTAGTATTGTCTGATGAAGCAACGTGAGGTTGTGAAAGCGCTTACTTTTTATTTCTTTGTTTAAATAAATTTTATCGTGATATAGTGTCACCTAGGTGCTTCATTTGTTTTGTAATATTTTCCATTTTTGCACCTTGGCTAACCTGCAGCCGTTTACTTTTCCTTTCTATATAGTGTTCTTTTTTATTCGGCTAAGGGCACACTTTTTTATGGAAGATACGATGGAAGATCAGCATTAATCTGATGAACATCATCGTTTTCTGAGGCTATTGGAAGTCCCAGTAAATCCACTATTAAATACGGACATACATACTGATACAGCAGATATTGTTTCTGGCCATGAACGTATATCGGAATTCTTTGAACAATATAAAGGTCTGGAAAATCTAATGTACAAATATAAAAGGCTGCAGTGGCAAAGACTACATCTGCAAGCCTCATTGGAAGCTAAAGTTATCCCTTGTGGCTTGAGAATATTAAATATGCCCATGTATGGGGATACTTATCCGGACCTACTCCGTAAGTGGCAAGAGCTGAATTTACAGTTCAGCTCTAAATACATGGAATTGTTAATAGAATTTTTCTCACCTACAGAGTATGACTCGATAATCACAAATTGTTGCTTTGGAATCTAAGATTTCCGAAAACTTTTCCCTTGAAGTTACTTTAAATAAAATGAGCCAGCTACAAGAAAATATAATTTCATATGAAAAGAGGCTGCAGAATACCAAATTATCAAAGCTTAACAGGGATAAACTGGACTTTATGAAAAACAATGTTTTTTCGTGGCCTAGAGAATCTATAAATAGATCGAATCAACGGAATTCCAATTTTACTGGTGCAGCATCTAGTAGAGCACAGGATCCTGTAGCACATTCTTCCACTTCCGGACTTAGTTCCGGTAATTCGAACGACAAGACGGCATTGCTGCATGCGCACGTGAATACGGAACATACTGAACCAATAATTCAAACTTTGATACCAGCTTCTTTTATATCTGTCATTACTGGAGAGAAGTCCGAATTAAACAAGGAAATTAACCAGCCAACGGAGCAGCGGACATTATCAGATAATACAGGTACGCCTTTAATTTCTGGAGCTGGCAGACAAGAAAACATTAATGAAGCTAGCGTTTTTTTAGACAACTTGAAACAAGGATAATTTTCTCTGAAAACAGTCCTGCCATTCAGAGCTCGTGTCAGGAGCAGCACGAATGCAGGGAAGGTGTTCAAGGACTACCAAATAGACAGAACTGTGCACTATTCGAAAAAGAGGAGGATGTAGTACCAGGTTTGATTGTAAACATTTCATCGTTTACACTCAGTACTGAACAAACTAGCTTACTAAATAAGGGCCTTTCATTTATACCTGCCAAAAAAGCAGAGTTAACTGAAATGATTAAAGATTTAAAATTGCTTGGCAGGAACTTGTCATTAAGATGTTTGTTTCCAATTAACTCTGAGGTTTCAAACCCCATATATAAGCAACCCAGTACTTTTATACCCCCTACTCCTTTAGGTGTTTAAAGGTTTTTAGACATATGTGAGAATGCATTTAGAGATTTAAGCATTTTGAATTCAAATAGTTATTCTTTTTGTAACTTAACTTCTGATGAATACAGAGCTCTGTATGAATTGAAGAATCTGCATTCTCTAATTATTAAGCAAGCAGACAAGGGTGGCAGAATTGTTTTGTTAGATAGAGATTTGTACGTTAAACAAATGGAGATTCTTTTGTTGAATACTTGTACTTCTCAATATATTCCTAAATATGCTGTGAATGCTATTATTGATAAGGTTTCCTTTTTAGTTTTTGATCTGTTAACTGGATTAATTGATGAATCGCTTTTCAAATATTTTTTGGTGCACAAACCAGTTGTCCCTAGAATATACGGACTGCCTAAGATTCATAAAGACCCATATGTTCCACCTATGCGTCCTATTGTTTCAGGGGCAGGCTGGTGCACTGAACCCCTCTCGATATTTGTAGAGGGTAATTTACATGTTTTTTTAGATAATTGCCATACAGTTCTTAGAGATACTAAAATGTTTTTACAACGTTTATATAACAGAATGGAAACCATTGATAAAAATGAAGAATTTGTGTTCTTTACAACGGATATAGAATCTCTTTTTACTAGCATACCCAATTTATGGGGAGTAGAAAAGATGAGAGTTTTTGACAGCTGAGAAAAGCTATACAAATAGTAAGATCCTATTAATTTGCACATTATTAGAAATTATATTAGAAAATAACATTGTCACTTTCCAGGACCAGTTCTTCCTCCAAAAGGTTGGCGTGGCTATGGGCACTTCTTGTGCAAACAGCTACGCCAACCTATCTTTAGTTTGTTGGGAAGAACAATATATTCTTTCTACTCAAAACCCTTTTTTTGACCAGGTACTTTGGTATGTACGTTTTGTGGATGATGTCTTTATGTTATGGAGAGGCAATGGTATAGATATTACACGATTTGTTGATTATCTTCACACAACTGATTTTTTGAGATTTACCTTTCAATTCCCTGATACACAAATTAATTTTCGTGATGCAAGTGTTTTCAAATCTCACTTGAGACAAATTAAGAGTAATATTTATTTTAAACCAACAAGAAAGAATACATGCCTTCACAAATCAAGTATGCACCCTAGACACATCCCCAGAAAAGTTCTAAAGGGACAAGTATATAGGACATTACGTTTACATAATAGAGATCAAGATGCCATAGATGCACTGAATAACCTTAAAACTGAGTTTTTAGATAGGGGTTATTCTGGTACAGAAATTGACAAGACTATATCCGATGCATGGAGATTAAGACATACGAGATGTAGACCATATATGAGCTCAGAAGACACTGCCCGAAGTACAATTGAGAATGACGCAACTTCAAGAAATGATTTTAGAGTAGTATTCCAATTTGCAAGTAACAGTAATCAGTACATAGATGTTGTTAAGAAGAATTGGCACCTACTACAAGTACCACCTGGTTTAATTACAAACATTGATGAAGTTCCAAAATTTCGTTTTAGGAATAATAAATCGCTGAAGCAACATTTCTGTAATGGTGAGAAACCCCCTATAACTAATCTCTCCAGAAGACAGGGTACTTTTCCATGTAGAAACTGCAGTGCCTGCCAGTACATTTACAGTAAAAATGAATATACTCATCCTACTCGACATTTCACATTACATACTAAGCAATATGATGACTGTAGAAGTATGGATGTTATTTACTTTGGTTTTTGCCTAATATGTTCAGCGTTTTATATAGGCAAAACCAATAGAATGCTAAAGGAGAGAATTTTAGAACACATGAGGGACATAAATAACCAGAAACAGTCTAATGCTTTAGCTAATCATGTTTTGAATACAAACCAGTCCCATTCATTTAAATTTTTTGTTCTACAGCACATACAGAGAACTAGCAGGGGAGGGGATATAGAAAACCTCACTGAAGAACATGAACAAAGGTGGATAATTAAACTGAATGCAGATAGATATCCAGGTCTAAATGGTACCACTTCACTAGTTCCCTTTTTGAAGGCAAGGCATCTTAGACATTAATTGTAACTATACTATTTATTATTCCATACATTTGTTTCAGATTTTAGCATTCATTTTATTGCTTTTTAAGATGGTTTTAGTAATACTATGTTCATACATTATATTTATATATTTTCTATATACATACACATATATATATATATATATATATATATATATATATATATACACATATTTATGTGGATTTTATATGCAGCTGCTTTCATTGCATTGCTTATTTTGAATGCATACATATTGCTTTAAATTTTAATTGAGTCTTAAATTGAGTAATTTATTGTATGTATTTAAGCAGTTTTAACTCATACTAGTATTGTCTGATGAAGCAACGTGAGGTTGTGAAAGCGCTTACTTTTTATTTCTTTGTTTAAATAAATTTTATCGTGATATAGTGTGTCACCTAGGTGCTTCATTTGTTTTGTAAGGTATGATGGAGAGCCTGTTCCACAGAAGCAGTCGTCTCTGGGATAATTACCCGTTTCTTATTTATATCACAGGCAAGGTTTAAGTCTTTAGAACAGGTAATTCTGGTGCTGTTTGATGGATCTCCTGCATAGCCGCAAAACAAAGTGCGGTCTGATAATGCCTTGTATGCCAGGCTTACATCATCCTTCAACAGCTTGTAGAAGGCAGAATACACGGATAGGCCTTGAGGCAGTTTGCATAGGACACGTTACTTATGCTCTATATTCTTTTAGTGAGAAACCTCTGTGGACATTTCAGTTGTTGGATATGCCTAGTTAGGTATATACCAAAGGGGCACTATACTCAATAATAGGTCTGATGAATGCCGAATACAGTGAAACAATGACTTCTTTGGACCTAGATGCCATACCTTTGTTTATAAGTTGCACAACATTGAATGATTTCCTCACTATTGTAGACAAGTGATGGTCAAAGGCTAGATTACTGTCTGTGTCCCCAGTCCCCAACTAAAGGGTTAACCTTTAGGGGTGTGTAGTCAACATGACAGTCACCAGGGGTGGATGACTTCCGAAGAATACTATTATGCATTTCTTGGCTTTTAGTTTTAGTCCATGGCTCTAACACCAGTTGTGTCTGTGTCAGCCCTTCCTGGAGAACATGCGTCTCTGTGGGTGATTCAGTGACAGTTCCTAATTTGCAATCATCTGAAAATTTAGTCAGCCAGGGGTCACTGACATTGGCCTTGACTTCATTGAAGTAAATGCCAAAAAGAAGAGGTCCAATGACCGATCCCTGAGGGACTTCGCTTGTGACTGGCCTCTTTGTACAGGTGGATTCACCAATTCTAACTTCCTGGATCCTGTCTGCGAGTCAAGCTGGCTATCCACTGGGTGTCATAAGGGTTTGTACCTAACCTCAAGTTTGTCAGCAATGCATGTGTAGGGTATTGTGTCAAAAGCCTTGGTCAGGTCAAGGTAGGTAGTGTGAACCATTTTGCCCTCATTTACTGCTTTTGTGACCTTCTCAAAGAAGTCCACCAGGTTGAGTAGGCATGACCCGCAGTCGATGAAACCAAATTGGGTTGGGTCCAATGTCTGGAGCTTTCCTGTGTCATTACTGATCATTTCCATAATTCCTTCCATGGCTTTGCATACGAGACTAGTGAGACTTATGGGTCTGTAGTTTCCAGGGTCTGTAGATGGCCCATCTTGGTGCAGAGGGATGATGGTTACTGTTCTCCATTCATGAGGCACTTCCATCAGGCCTGATATGCCATATTTCATGCTATTTAGAAGGCAGACTGGGATATAGTGTGAACCGACTGATGCAGTGTTCTGGCCTTAGAGTGAGCATTAAGGACCTGTTCTCTAGAGATAGCACAGGGAGATATATCTGATGGTATTCCCTGAGGAAAGGTTGAGGGGGGAGAGGGAGTAAAGTTGGAATTGAATTTGTTGGCCAATAGGTTTGCTATATATTCGGGCTCAGTATGAGCGGCTCCATTTACAATGAGCTTTGCACACAATTGTGTGTTGCCGTTGAGGTTGTGAATACAGCTAAAGAATGTCTTGTGGTTGTCCATGGCCTGGGAAGCAAATTTACCTTCAATTTGTCTTTGGTAGACTATTTGTCCTCTGAATTACTTGTTTAGTTTGATGAGTGTGCCTGTATCCTGCTGGGCGATGCACCTCCTAATTTTTGCCATGATTTTCTTCCTTCTGTTATACAGGTTGTGTTTCTACCAGGATGGCTTGTTTTTTTGAGTTAGCTCTGTGCTTCTTTCTGGTGGGTACACAAGCTGCCTCTATGCAGATATCATGCTTATACAGGATTTCTGTGAACAGTTCTGCATAGGTAGCAGTGTTCTCAGGGTTTATGGGGCTTGAAGTTTTGCCAGGTTATCACTTAACAGTAGGAAATTAGCTGAATATTCCAGGGTTATATTTTTACTTCAAAGGAGACCATTCTGTGGTCTGACCTTACCAGAAAAGACATTATATTAGGGGGCATGCAGCACTCTCCCATATTAGTGGGGACCAAAACCTGTTTGGTTTCACTCCTGGTTGGTGTACTGACAATCTGGTCTAGGGAGTTTGTCTTTATAAAATCCAGGAATCTCTGTGCCTGTACATGTTATGTTGTGCTGTATACAATTCCCAGTTAATACTGAGGTAATTAAAGTCGCCCATGAATACGGTATTTGGCAGGATAGTGAGTGTTTCCAATAACTTTAAATAAATGGTATGGGTTTCCTGAGTCATAGAGGGGGACAGTACAGTTGTGTACACTTACCATAAATGTAGATGTTCGAGTGTATTCACTGTTGTAGTCATTACATTTGGGTAATCTGCTGGCAGGTTGCCCTCAGTCGCCCTGAATATCAAAGTCTTGGGTC
The DNA here is from genome assembly GCF_019279795.1 of Protopterus annectens. Lineage (NCBI taxonomy): Eukaryota > Metazoa > Chordata > Ceratodontiformes > Protopteridae > Protopterus > Protopterus annectens. The sequence goes on along the minus strand of NC_056733.1, from coordinate 481,165,210 downwards.
CTGCGTCGGTTGCTGTCTCCTCTTCCATGATGTCAGGTCGTCAGGGGTATAAAACATGCAGCCGACGCCATTTTCTTTCGTTTTTCTTGCCCCAGATGTCAGGTGCCCCCCCAAATGGGGAGCAAATATATATATATATATATATATATATATATATAAAAGCAATTGTAAAAACATAAACTTTACCTTCATCTAAAAGCTAATACACCACAAAGGCTGTAGAATATAGTGAAGGAAAGAGAAGTTCTAGAAAAAAGGGGGATGGCAGGTAGGTAACCCGGACTGCAAAAGTGAATACACTTGAGCATCTACATTTACGGTAAGTGTACACAACTGTACTATGTTCTTCGTGTCTCACTGTTGCAGTAATTGCATTTGGGTAGAATCCCAAAGCTATGGATGGGAGGCTGGAACTAAATAGCATTAGGAGCCTGCAGAACTGCAGTGGCAAAGCTTGCCCTGGACTTAGAGAAGAGAGGCAAATGATAATGCTTTGTAAAAGTATGAACAGAGCTCCAAGTAGCAGCCTCTAGAATGTCTTTGGTTGGCACCCCTCTGAGAAAAGCTGCTGAGGCAGATGCAGCCCTGGTGGAATGTGACCTGATTCCCTTGGGCACCGGTTTACCATGATACAAAAAGCAGAAACAAATGCAGTGGCTTATCCACTTTGAAATAGTCTGCTTTGAAATCGCCTTTCCCTCTGTTCCTGCAGCAAATGCCATCAGTAGCTTCTCAGACTTTCTTAGAGATTTGGTCCTGTTTAAGTAGAATCTTAGTTGTCTGTGTACGTCCAAGGAATGCAGAATCCGCTCCCCCTTGTTCTGTGGATTTGGGTAAAAAGTTGGCAGATGAATAGTTTGGTTAAGAGCCACACTGGATACCACCTTAGGCATAAAGGAAGGATTGGTCCTGAGGGACACCCTGCCTGGCTAAAATGTAATAAAAGGCTCCACAGCCATGAGGGCCTGTAGTTCTAAAACCCTTCTTGCTGAAGTGATTGCCAGAAGGAAAGCTGTTTTCCAAGATAAAAACTTTATATCTGCAGTAGCTACTGGTTCAAATGGAGGCAGGGTGAGCTTTTCCAACACAAAATTGAGGTCCCATGCATGAATTGATGATCTTCTGGGAGGCCTTAAATTGTTGGCCCCTCTAAGATACTGTTTTAGCAGAGGATGAGAAAAGATGGGAGGCTCTGTGTTGTAATGAGCCGAGATGGTAGAGGCATGCATTTTTATTGATGAAAACGATAGGCCCTTGTTAAGCATCTCAGTCAAGTATTGTAAAATCTGAGGAATATTTGGCTTTGCTGTGTCAGCCCCTTGTGCTTGGTCCCAAGCACAGAATCTCTTCCATTTATCAGCATAAGATTTTCTAGTACTAGGCCTTCTGGCTTCCAAAATGACATCCATCACAGATTTACTGAGAGGTGTTGTTTGAATAATCACATGATCAGCCATGCTGCCAAGTTCAGAGTTTGGAGCTGATTGTGCAGAATTTGATTGCTCTGCTGAGACAGTAGATGAGGTATTTGAGGCAAGTACCAAGGAGGAATTGGGTACCAGTGCTGGCGAGGCCAGTCCGGGACAATTAGGATCATTTTTAGTTTTTCCTGCCTGACCTTTAGTAAAACCTTGGGAAGAAGAGGCAGAGGTGGTAAGGCAGAGACTGATAGGTTTGTCCAACTGAAGGATAGAGCATCCACTTTCCATGCTCGTCTGTGATAAGTCCTTGTGCAGAATTTGTCCAGTTGATAATTCTGGGGAAGAGGCAAACAGATCTATGTCCGGGCTCCCCATTTCTCTGTTATCATGCTGAAGACTTGTGGATCCATTTTTCACTATGAGGGTCCATAAGATTTCTGCTTAGGTCGTCTGCCAGAGTATTTTGTTTTCCTGGCAGGAATTGAGCTTGAAGATGTACTTGGTAAGTCAAGGCTGTGTCCCACAATACCATGGCTACTCTGCAAAGGGGGTAGGAATGTGTACCCCCCTGCTTGTTTATGTACCACATAACTGTTGTGTTGTCCTGGATGAAGTAAATCCTTGAAGGCTGTCAGGGCATTCTGAACAGCTAACATCTCTTTCTGGTTGATATGCAGATGCATTTGTTTTGGGCTTCATATGCCCTGAATGCATCTCCCTGCCAGGTGGGCCCCCCAAGCATAGTCTGATGCGTCTGTAGTTAAGGTTTGATTGGCAGGGGGTACAGTGAAAGACATGTCTCTGCCTACCAAAAAAAACTCCTGTTGTAGGCAGGGAATGAGAGGAATCATTGTTTCCAGACTGTGACAATGTTGACTCCATAAACTTTTTAGATACCACTGTAATTTCCTCATATGCAGTCTTGCATATGGAATTAGTAGAATGCAGGATGCCATGAACACCAAAGCCTGCAGAATTTGTCTTGCAGGTAACTGGGTTTTTGTTGCCATCTGTTTGAAGTAAATAGTCAGTTGCCTTTGTTCGACTGCCGTAAGGTAAGCCATCTGGGAAGTTGTATTCAAGCTTGCACCCAGGAATGTAATCTTTTGAGAGGGTACCAGTTGTGATTTATTTTCATTTATTGTGTACCCTAGGCATGTTAGAAGCCTTTTTACAAATGCCAGATGTTGAAGAAGAATGTCCTTGTTTTCTGCTTGAATGAGAAAGTCATCCTAGTATGGATAGATTTGTATACTTCTTTGTCTGCAAAATGCAATCACTGGTGCCAGGCACTTTGTAAAGACCCTGGGCACAGTAGATAAGCCAAAAGGCAGTGCTGAGAATTAGTAATGCAAACAACCAGCCTTGAAGCGGAGGTATCTTCTGCACGATTCCCTGATTGGGATACGCAGGTATGCCTCTTTTAAGTCTAGAGTCACTAGCCAAGCGTTCTTGCCCAGCATGGGCAGAAGCTGTTGCAAAGTCAGCATTTTGAATTTTGGGATGTCCAAGAATGTGTTCAAAATAGATAAATCCAGTGTTGGGCGTCAGGCATTGTCTTTTCTGGGTACCAAGAACAGTCTTGAGTAAAACCCTTGTCCTTTTTCTTGTTCTGGTACTGAGTGAATAGCCCCCATATCCATGAGGGACGTAACTTGTTTCTGTGCCTCTGCCCATTGATTTTGTGGCAGGTCTGGCCAACCGTTTGAAATTGGCAAGGTATGGAAATGAAATCTGTATCCCTGGGATACTATGTTTAATACCCACTTGTTCTGGGTTATTAACTGCCAATTTTGAGCATGAAGTGCTAGTTTTCCCCCCTAAGGGGGCTGCCAAAAGATAAGTGCTTGGTGATGGCAGAGGGAAGTCATTGAGACTGTTTACTGTAGGGTTGTGCTTTGTTTCCTCCAGATTTGGAGGTAGAGGCACCCCATTGCTTTGACCTGTAAGAACCCTGTGATTGGTATCTAGAGCCTTTTGAGAGCCTGGATTTGCCCCTTGAGGCTCTGTCGGACATAGGAAAGGACCAGTTTTTTGTAGGCCACTGTCTACTGAATCTTGGTACCTGCACTTATAAGAAGTCTTTTACAGTTTGCATAGACTTAGCTTTGTCTTCCATTTTCTTTAAAACCTCTTCTGCCCTATTACCAAACAGAGTATCATGCTGTAAAGGTGCAGCCAACAATTTAGCTTTAACATGATCAGACAGATTTTGCTCCTTGAGCCAAACATGCCTTCTAATCACAGATCCAGTAATTGCGGCCCTGCAGGAGGCCTCCAAGGAATCAAAACGACATTGCAAAGTATGCTTTCCAACCTGTTCTGCTGCATGCAATAACTCCTGTAATTCCTTATTTTCCACACATTCAGAAATCAACATAATTTTCTGTTTCAATAATCCCATAACATGCGGTTGATATTTAAGCATATGAAACTGGCAGTTTAAGGCCCTAACTGCCAAGGTTGCAGACGTATAAACCTTCTTTCCCCATCTATCCAGTGCCCTGGAATCTCTATCAGAGGGGGTAGGATTCTTAGCTGTTGAGGCCTTTACACCTTTGGGACCCTGTGAGATAGTTTCAGGGTCAGCAGTAGGATTTTTGAATAAAAATGTGTGGTAGTCAGGAACCCTGTAATATCTGTCTGGCTTGCTAGAAGCCGGAGGTAGGGAATCTGGAGCCATGCTTGATTTCAAAAACACATCAACAATGTCTAATACAACAGGTATGGCCAAAGGCCTATGCTGAGAAAGAAGAAGGAGGAAATACCTAAGCCTCTTTTTTGATTCTGAGAAATCTTGACTCTCCCAATGCAAATGTTCCCTCAAAGTATGCAAGGTTTCTCCAAAAGAATAATCTTCAGGAGGAGATGCAGATGGGATGGATTCCTCAGCATCTGAATCCTCATAGGATGGTATAGAAAATTCCTGATCAGAAGAGGAATCAGAAGAAATAGAAACCTGATCTGACGATTCATAATCAGTGTCTTGCCTAGGCCTCTTATCCGGGGGGGGGGGTTGGGAACCCCTGATCAAGGTTATTAAGTCTTCAGCCATTTTGATCATCTGTTTTGTTGGGCATAGAGGCCTGAGCACGTGGCTCATGCATAGTTTTTTTTTTAGCCTTAGAAGTTGCTTTTGTTTTTGAAGCTGGCGTCGGTTTTATATAGAAATGCTGAGGTTTGAAAACACCCTCAGAAGCCAGTGCCTGCTCAGTGGATCCAGACCCATCTGAGGGAGAGGCATCCGCGGGTACAATACTCTTAAGAATCTTGCGGCATGCCCGACTCCACATGGGTCTCGGTAGAGGCCTGCAACTCAAAAGTAGTGGGTATCAGGGGCTGCGAAAGCGCCTCACTGAGTACCGGCGAACCAGCGACTGGCTTAGGAGAAGCTTTGTTGTCGGTTTTGGACCTCAACGGTCTGTCTCTGTCCTTTTCTTTGCGTTTTTTTGTGAACTCCAGTAGTCGGACTGCTATCTGACGATATTTCAGGGTAGTTAAATCTGTTTTCAAAATATTTTGAAGCAAAGATATACAGATGCTTAATAGTGCATTGGTTAAATCTAGCACAAAACCGACAGCAAGGCACGTTATGATCTGGGCCTAGGCAAGGAATACAGTACAAATGGAAATCCTTATGAGGTATTTGCTTCCCACAAATAATGCAATTATTAACTTTTACTGACATCGGTAAGGTGCAAGAAAAAGTTTCCCCAACGGTGTACTTAGCTTTAATTGAAGACTTCGGTTCTGAAACTTGAATGCGTAAATTTCAGAAGTCGGCCGACTGGCACTTGCGAACTGCTTCTGCTTCGGGCACCGTGCGGCAAGAAAGACTAAAGAAAATGGCGTCGGCTGCATGTTTTATACCCCTGATGACATGACGTCATGGAAGAGGAGACAGTAACCGACGCAGGACCCAAGACTTTGATATTCAGGCCGAGTGAGGGCAACCTGCCAGCAGATTACCCAAATGTAATGACTGCAACAGTGAAACACAAAGAACATCTATAGCTTGCAAGAAAGTGGTATTGTATTTTGCCTATGGTGATTTGAACGTGGAGAAGCTGAAGTGCATTGTGTTGTTTGACCAGACTTTTTAGTTATAAGATGAAATACATTACTCACTAGGACTCGGATGCTAAGGACAGCGCAAACTACATCAGCTGTAGTAGTACACTTCTCACTCAAAATATTTACACAGTGTAAAATCAGGTTTCACTTAAATATAGTTTGTTAGACATAAATACTGCTGTCTCGCTACATAAGCCTAAAAATACAGCCTAATTAAAAACTGGCCTATATCTTCACTTTATATTTCACATTTTACATGCAGTTTCAGTAAGTGTAGTTTCAACAGAAAGGAATGTTTCAGTGAAGGATACAAATTACCTCAGACAATCTTCAGACAGAAGTACCGTCAATAATGAAATGTGCTAACAGAATGTGCAGGACACTTTTGGTGCAGAATTTGTTTAACTGTGGTTCCCAGGCCTTGTACTATCTAAAGGACAGAACTTGTAGGAAATTTACAGGGTTTTATATTATGAGATATTTCCTGGATAGGAATCAGTTCAGTTTGGAGAAGTCAGCAGTTATTGCAGTTCAGTTCAGTTCAGTACTGAGATTCAGGAGATTTAGTACATGCAGTTGAGTTCTGTACTGATACTCAGAAAGTCATTACAGAAATTCAGTTCTGTTCTGGTACAGAAATCAGGTCAAATGTCCATTAATCCACAAACTAAAGAAAGCAGCACAGTTTGTATTATTTCTACCAATGCGGGTTTACTATAGTAGGGGAAAACACCAACACAAACCAGGATCCTTGATTACAAAAAAATTATACAGCATCTTTTTGGCTTTGATAAGCATCTGAGAAAAGCAATGTAAAATGGTCAGAAAAGCTTTTGTAAACCGAAATAGCCAAACTCTGGGGGCTTTGAAGAAACAGAGTATGCAAGCAACTCAGGTAACATGATAGCAAAACTTTACCAAAACAACAAAAAAAACCTAGAGGCTAAAGAGGATGGTTCTTTAATCAACTGGTGAGAAGTTGGCATAGACACAAGGTGCTAGGTTTGATTCTCACATGGGGTAATTGGCTAAGCTTAAAATGGCCCACAAAGGCAGTTAGCCTAATACTAATCTATGAACCTATGAACTGAAGAAATCAGTAACAGCTGAGAAAAACGACTAGCCAAATTAGATGTCCTGTTTAGTGGAAACTAAGAGCAATGTGAATTTCAAAAAAGCAATTATTAGCAAGTATACCAACTTCTAGTTTCACCCAAAAGTAAAGAGACTAATAAAAATAAGTAAACATGGGTAAGTATCTTAGAAACATGGAGCTGATTGATTCTTGCACCACAATATGCTAAAAGATCAACAAATTTTTTTATTTGAAGGGCAGTGTACCTTTACATGTTCATTGTAGACACTGTTTCAGCACTGACTCTAGCGAATTCCTACTTGCAGAAGTCCCCAGTCTGTCAGAATACCAGAGAATTTCACCAACCCCTAAAGCAGTCAGATGACCTTCCTACCCGATGCCAGTGGTACAAAGGAGTTGTAAGCTGGCACCATATTACTGTGACAGTTCAATGTAAAAGCTTTCAGTTGGATTATCAATTTGGACAGGCCTGAGACCAGACAAAGATTCTGTCGGGGAGCCTTTTCTCATTACTTTTATTGTGAGATGTTTCAGACTAATGTCAGCTAAAGTCAATGCTGCCTTATGTGTGGAAAAAAATTTCACACACAGACTTTCATTTCTACTGTGTGTGTTCTGCTTTGACCTTAAGAATGACATCCATAACTACTAGTTTTGTCCCTTTTTTAACAAAAGGGCTATTAGGTGTAAGGCCAATTTCCTTAGAGGATACCTTAGAGAAGGTAGTTAATGCCTACAAATGCTATGTAGTCTGACGGTTCACAGGCCAATATCCATCAAAACTCAGAGAAAAACATTTGAAGAAGGATGTTAGAGAGTCTGACAACACCTTTGTGGTGTCCAAAGACCCTGCCTAGGACAGAAATCATTGATTCAAGTGAGGGGCATTCGCAGCCTCCAATACAAACAACTAGTGGGCTTGAGAAGTATGCTATGATCCCTAATGGAGGCTGCCATGTCTTCAGCTCTTTCCATGTCCTTGCAAGATGGAACCAGGTGGGCATTGGTTGGGTCTAAGGCTGCTTCACATGCTCAGACTTCTGATGCACATGCCCTCAGTTATGGAGGAAGTGGGAGAAATTCCACCGATGATAGTAAGGGAGGAACTTCCTGAGGGCCAGAACCAAGACCAAGACTCTCAAGCTGAACAAACATCTAGAAATGACCGGGTCACCGGTTTCCACAAGCCAGGTAACCACACCGGACCTTGTCAGTTCCATATGCTCAAATATCTTCAGTTTATATGGGAACACATTAAAGCCAAGGCAGAGGGGATTCATGATACGAAATTCAAGAGGGACATTCAGGATATGTCCAAAGTTGCCCAGACACTCACTTAAATGTGGTTATGATGCTCTAGATGCAACCTGAAGGGCAGCAGCTATGGGGTTTAGGACTAGGAGACCTGCCTGGTTGAGGAATCAGCTGCTCTAACAGCATGTTAAAGCTAAACTCCTTAATGTACCCTTGGAAAAGGAGTTTCTCTTTAGGCCTCCTGCTGAGAAAGTTTTTCATAGACTGAATAAAAAGGGTAGAGTATAAAGTATGTCAAGGAACTCTATCTTTCCACACCACCTTACAACAGAAAGTTTCCTACCAAGTTTTGTCCATTCCCCCCAACAATACAAACTGTACCTCCCACCCAAAATCCTACCCCAATCCTCTCCTATCAGCCCATCCAAAAACTATGAGGAAGATTTCCCTCTTTTCCACAGCCTGAGAATAAATCATTCAGGACAAGTTATGGAGGACTCCTCATTCCTTAGAAAACCTTCGGACCCAAAAACGATAACACCTTATTCCCAACCAGATACAGCACTTTCTACAACAGAGATCCACTCAGTTAGTTCTCCTAAAAGAGGCAAGCACAGGATTCTATTTAAGGCTCTTTCTGGTCCTCAGAAATAGGGTTGCCACCTTTTGTTGTGGCTAAAACTAGACTTCAGCTACACACCCCACACCTCCCACAATTCTGCCTATGTCCTACCCACTTTCTGCCAATTTTGCAATGTCATCATCACATTAGATGAGAGGGTACTCCTTTTTCCATTTGTGATTCTTTTTTTTCTTCTGCTTTACTGTTTTTTTTTTTAAACAAAAAGTAGCATGGTAAATCCACCAATTTAGCAAACTCCGATAGTCTGCTTCTTTTTTTCTGAAACAGAATACCAGAGTTTGCACATTGTTTTTCAGACTATTGGACAATCAGTTTGGTTCCTGGATAGTCCAGAAAAAAAAACAGATAGATAGCAATGCTTATCAGAAAGGAGGTATCACTGAGACCCATTATGGCTGAACACATTTTTAGTGGTACTCAAGTTCAAAATGCTTACCCTTTACAAGCTTCTACTATTCATCATGCCAGGGGCATAAATACACTTGAACCTGAAGGATACTTATCTTTACACTCTTATTACACAGGAATACAGAAGATTCCTAAGCTTTAGAACAGGGGATCATGTTTCCAATTCTGTGCATTGCCATTTGGCTTATCTACTGTGCCCAAAGTTTTCGCCAAATGTCTGGCACTAGTCACTTCCTTCTGCAGGACTAAAGATGTACACATCTATCCTTACATAGACAATTGCCCGATACAAGCAGCATTCTTAGAAGAGCTTCACAGAGACCTGAAACCACTACAGAATGCTTTCAGAAGGAAAGCCTCACCCTTAAAGTCCAAAAGTCTTAACTGTGGCTGGTGACAATGTCACCTTTATTGGGGGGGGGGGGGTCGTCTTGGATTCAACAAAGAGCTTTCCTTTTGCAGGACAAGATCCTCTCTCGCACAAGCTACTAAAAACATATTCACAGCCAGAAGAGTATCTCAGCCAGAGATTTTCTGAGACTCCTAAGGCGCATGGCTTCTTGCATCCTGATGATCTCCTTAGCCATACTCCACGTGAGAATGTTACAGTGCTTACTAAAATACTGCTAGTCCCACCACCAAGACTCCCTTGAGACCACCATTTCACCCCTCCTTTGCCTAGAAACAAAGAGGGACAGACAGACTGTGATGGGAGAACATCCCAAATACAAGGGGCCCCATTCAAGACCCAGGAGACATACCAGGTTCTGATCTCAGACAGCTCAAATTTGGTTGGGGGAGGGGGACAGATGGAAAATATGACAGTGCAAAGGACATGGGACAGGTACATGTCTTGACAACTTATAAATAAAGGAAGTGAAGGCAGTCCTACAAGCTTTGAAGGCTTTCAAAGACAAACTGAAAACAGGACCCATAAAAATCCTGACAGACAATACCACAGTCATATGATACATAAACAAGTGGAGAGGGGTGTGCCCACTTCTAACCATCTGTGCAGGCTTGTGATGGAACTCTGGCAACTACTAGCCCTAGAACTGCAGCTGTCACCTGTAGCCTCTTACATCTCAGGGAGGGAGAACATTTTAGGCAGGCAACCTGAGCAGATATTTCCTAGGTCTAAAGGAATGGATGTAGGAAAAAACAAACATCTTTCTCGACTTAGTCCACTTTTGGGGTGTGCCAGAAATAGACCTTTTTGCATCTCTCATGAAAAAACCTAAGCATTTCTGCTCCAGAACCCCTCAGAGAAGGGAATGGAAGTCAGAAACCTTCTTCTCTTGGACAGGATTCTTTCAATGTGCCTTCTCTCCAATGCCCCTCATCCACACAGTATAGCAATACATCAGGGAAAATGGTCCAAAGATGATCTTCACTGCACCACACACTAGCCCAGACAACAGTGATTCTCTCTCCTGCTTGATAAAGTCACCCTAAGGACTAATCCTACATTTATGCCAAAAGTTGCAAACTTCATCCCAAGCCCACAAACAAGGGAGAAAGAATCCTGCATTCATTGGATGTTCAAGACAACTGAGATTTTAAATATGAAAGACCAAATTCCCTCAGAGGACGGACCCACTATCTGGCACCTTTTGCTGAGGGAGCTGGGAAGGAAAACCTATAGGCAAAACAGATCTCAAAATGGGTAGACAACTGCACTGCATTTTGTTATTACCATCATGGCAGATTTCCACCTCTATAAGGGTAGATTTTACCACAGCCTTCCTAAAAGGGACCACAACTCTCACTAAACATTTTAACCTTGGTACTATCTTCCAGGGCTTTAGTTCTCTAGCCCGAGCCTCTGGCAAAAATACAGTTTTGTACCTACCATAAATGTAGATGTTCGAGTGCTCATACAGCTGCAGTCATTACAGATGGGTTATCCTGCCGTCAGGCGGGTCCTCGGTCGGCCGAATTCCAAAGTCTAGGTCCGGCGTCGGTTGTCGTCGCTTCTTCCCTGACGTCAGTGCGGCAGGGGTATAAAAGAGGCAGCCGACGTCATTTTCTTCAGTTTTTCTTGCCCGAGATGTCAGGTGCCCCAGAAGGAAGGCAAAACATAATGTTATGCAAACATGCAATATAGATAAATCAAAAAACAGTAGTTGCAAGCAAATACACGATAAAAGAATACCCCAAATAGGTTGTATGATAAAGGTGTTTGTCATAAATACTCTCCTAAGAGGGGACGGAGGGGGGGTAACTTGGACTGCAGCTGTATGAGCACTCGAACATCTACATTTATGGTAGGTACAAAACTGTACTATGTTCATCGTGCATACAGCTGCAGTCATTACAGATGGGTAGAATCCCAAAGCTAAGTAGGGGTGGTAGGCACTAAGTGGAACTAGGAGGAGCGAGGATGCCCTGCAGGACTGCTGTGGCAAAGCCCGCTCTATATTTTGAGTATAGTGGAAGGTGGTAGTGCTTGGAGAAGGTGTGCACTGAACTCCAAGCAGCTGCTTCCAAAATGTCCTTGGTAGGGACCCCCCTGAGGAAAGCTGCAGAGGTAGCTGTGGCCCTGGTGGAGTGGGATCTGATGTATGCAGGCACAGATTTTCCATGAAATGAACAAAAGCGTATGCAGTGGGCTATCCATTTTGAAATTGTCTGTTTGAAAATAGCCTTTCCTTGAGCACCTGTAGCATAGGACACAAAGAGTTGCTCAGATTTCATGAATGGCTTTGTTCTGTCCAAGTAATAACGAAGTTGTCTGTGAATGTCCAAGGATTGTAGTAGTCTCGCCCCTTTGTTCTGTGGATTTGGATAAAAGGTAGGTAAGTGGATAGTCTGATTCAAAGCTACTCTGGATACTACCTTTGGCATGAAGGAAGGGTTGGTTCGTAAGGAAACTCTGTCCTGATGGAAAATGATGAATGGTTGCACAGCCATGAGGGCCTGCAGTTCTGAAACCCTGCGTGATGAGGTGATAGCCAGAAGGAAGGCTGTTTTCCATGACAAGTATTGTAGCTCTGCTGAAGAAGCCGGCTCAAAGGGAGGCAGGGTCAGCTTTTCCAATACAAAGTTGAGGTCCCAAGCTGGAACTGGTGGTTTCCTTGGGGGTTTTATATTTTTTGCCCCTCTGAGGAACTGCCTGAATAGAGGAGGGTCTGTGTTGTATTGTGCAGAAATGGCTGAAGCGTGGATCTTGATGGAGGAGAAGGAAAGGCCACTGTTTAACATCTCAGCTAGGTACTGTAAAATTTGAGGTATATTTATTGCCCAAGGATTCTGGCCCTTTTCTTGATTCCAGGAACAAAATCGTTTCCATTTGGCGAAGTAGGCTTTTCTAGTAGAAGGTCTTCTGGCCTCCAAGATGACATCCTGCACCTCCTTGGAGAGGAGAGTCTGTTGGGAAATTAAGGTATTCTCCATGCAGCTAGATTTAGGGTTTTGAGCTGGCTGTGAAGGGTTTTGTAGTTGTGCTGGGACAACAGAAGAGGGACTAGAGTTAGGATCCATGGTGGGGTGTGTGTCAGGCTCTTTAGGAGCGGATACCAGTGTTGTCGTGGCCAGTCTGGAGCAATGAGAATCATTTGTGGCCTCTCTGCTCTGGCTTTTAATAGAACTTTGGTCAGTAGAGGAAGAGGCGGGGAAGACATAGACTGTCAATGTTGTCCAATTGAAAGAGAGTGCGTCCACTTTCCAGGCCTGTGGATGATAGGTCCTTGAACAAACTTTTTTCAACTGGTAATTTTTGTGGGTAGCAAATAGATCTATGTCTGGCTGTCCCCATGCCTGAGTTATCTTTGAGAAAACGTGAGGATGCAACTTCCATTCATGTGGATCTGTCATATTTCTGCTTAGGTTGTCTGCCAGTGTGTTTTCCTTCCCTGGCAGGAATTGTGCCTGTAGTTGAATTTGCAATTCCAGTGCTGTGTTCTAAAGTGTCATGGCTTGCCTGCACAGAGGGTATGAATGAGTTCCCCCTTGTTTGTTTATGTGCCACATGACTGTGGTGTTGTCTGTCCTTATCAATAGCTGGCCTGGATGCAGTAGGTCTTTGAAGGTCATAAGAGCATTTTGCACGGCTAGCATCTCCTTTTAGTTGATGTGTAGGTGCTTCTCTTTTTGGGACAATTTTCCCTGAATGCACTGATCTGCCATGTGTGCTCCCCAGGCGTAGTCTGAGGCGTCCGTTGTGATGATTTGAGTTGCTTGAGGTACACAGAAAGTGAGACCTGTGTTTCTTTGGCATGCTTGAGCCCACCACAAAAATTCCTTTTGAAGGCATGGAATGAGTGGTATAATTGTTTCCAAGCTGTGGCTGTGTTGAGACCATAAGTTTTTTAGGTACCATTGTAGTTTACTCATATGCAGCTTTGCACATGGGATTAGTAGGATGCAAGATGCCATGAATCCCAGAGCCTGCAGGACTTTCCTTGCAGTTAGTCTGGTGAAAGTTGCCATTTTGCTGAAGTATTGAGACAGTTGCCCTTGTTTGTCTGAAGTGAGGTAGACCATCTGGGTGGTTGTATTTAAGCTGGCACCCAGGAAAATTATCTGTTGAGAAGGTATTAGTTTTGATTTCTTTTTGTTCACTGTGTATACCAGGAAGTTTAACAGTTTTATTACAAACGCCAGATGCTGCAATAGAATGTCCTTGCTGTCCGCTTGGATCAGGCAGTCGTCCAGATATGGGTAGATTTGTATTCCTTGTAGTCTGCAGAAGGCAATTACTGATGCCAGGCATTTCGTAAACACTCTGGGTGCAGTAGATAAGCCAAAGGGCAATGCAGAGAATTAGTAATGGGTTGAACCTGCAAGAAATCTGAGGTATCTTCTGCAATCTTGTCTGATAGGGACATGCAGGTATGCCTCCTTGAGGTCCAATGTTACCAGCCAAGACTCCTTGCCCAGCATGGGAAGACGGTGCTGTAATGTGAGCATCTTGAATTTTGGCACCTGTAGATATGTGTTTAGGATGGATAGGTCTAAGATAGGTCTCCAATCTTTGTCTTTCCTTGGTACCAGGAATAGTCTGGAATAAAAACCTTGACCTTGTTCTTTTGCAGGTACCTCTTGAATCGCTTTCATATCCATGAGAGTGGAAATTTGTCTTTGTGCCTCTGCCCTTTGATTTTGTGGCAGGTTTGGCATGCCTCTCATTTTTGGAAGGGTGTGAAAGTGGAACCTGTAGCTTCTGTCTATAATGTCCATAATCCATTTGTCTTTTGTAACAATATGCCAGTTTTTTGAAAATAATGCCAGTTTTCCGCCCAAAGGTGCTGCCATTAAAGCTTTGCTTGGCACGCATAGGGGGAAGTCATTGTGTCTGTTTTCTAAATGACTGTGATCTATCTTCTCCACCTCTTGGGGTTGGTGCTTGCCACTGTCTTGCTCTGTAAGATACTTGAGGTTGTCCTCTACCCCTTGGGCGTCTGTATTTGCCCCTTTGAGATCTGTCCGTGGCTGGAAAGGACCAATTTTTTGAAGGCCAGTTTCTGCTGAAGCGTGGAGGTTGTACCTGCAGGAAATCTTTCACTGTTTGCATAGATTTCGCTTTTTCCTCCATTTTCTTTAGTACCTCCTCAGCTTTAACACCAAACAATACATCTTTTTGAAGTGGTGCATCTAATAACTTTGCTTTGACATGATCTGGTAAGGTTTGCTCTTTGAGCCAAGCATGTCTGCGTATAACAGATCCCGTGACAGCAGCTCTACATGAGGCCTCTAAAGCATCAAAACCACACTGCAAGGTATGTTTACCCACTTGCTCTGCACCATGCAACAAATCCTGCAACTCTTTCAAATCTGGTTGTTCTGTTTGTGTCATTTTGCTTTTTAACTGGGATAACAAAAACTGTTGGTACTTTAACATATGGAATTGACAGTTTAATGCCCTCATGGTTAAAGTGGCAGATGTATACACCTTTTTCCCGCACCTTTCTAATGCTCTGGAACCTCTCTCTGAAGGTAAAGGGTTTTTAGCAGTAGAGGCCTTTATTCCCTTGGAACCCTGTGAAATAGTTTCTCGGAATTGGTGAGAATCAGGGACCCAGTAATACCCGTCTGGTTTAACAGGGGCTGGAGGTAAAGAATCTGGATTAAGGCTGGCTTCTGCGTACACATCCGCCAAAATATCTAAAACAGGAGGGATAGCCAGGGGCGTATGCTGGGGGAGCAGTAGAAATTCCCTGAGCCTTTTCTTGGAATCTGAGTAATCTTGGCCTTCCCAGTGAAAGTGTTCCCTCAATGTATGCAGGGTTTCCCCAAAAGAGTAGTCCTCAGGGGGGGAGACCGAGGGAATAGACTCCTCAGCATCAGAGTCTTCGAAAGGGGAATAGGCATAATCCTGGTCCTCAGAATGTTCTGAGGTAATAGAAGCCTGGTCTGAGGAAGGGTAGTCTTCCTCTAATCTGGGTCTTTTGTCAGAGGGGGGTTGGGAACCCCTGATGAGAGTTATCAAATCCTCAGCCATTTTAAGCATCTGCTTTTTAGGCATGGGGCCTTGACAGGAGGTCTGAGGACCCTGTTTTTTAGTTTTCATGGCTGCTTTAGATTTAGTGAAGGATTTAATAGAGAAGGTGGAAGGCCTGAAGACGCCTTCAGAAATGGCAGGCCTGACTAAATTTTGAGTTTCCCCGCCAAGAGTGGCATCGGTATCTGCAGTAGGAATGGAGACAGAGGAGCCTGCGACCTCGGGTACTGAAGTCACCAGTAAAATAATTTCATCGGTATTCAGGGGCTGTGTAGGCGCCTCGCTGAGAACCGGAGAACCGGTAGTCGGCCTAAGCGTGGTCTCAGTACTCTGTGCGGACCTCGGATGTCGGTCCTTATCTTTGCGTCTTTTGCTTAAAACTGGTGTTGGTGTATCCGACGACATGATATAATTAATTTTTTTGCCAAAATAATGAAGGGTGAACTCTGCCCGGCGCTTAATAGTGCGCTTGTTGAACCTAGCACAAAAACGGCAGGCCGAGACGTCGTGGTCTGGGCCTAAGCAAGGTATACAGAAAGAGTGGAAATCCTTATGCGGTATTTGCTTCCCACAAGAAATGCAATTATTAACTTTGTCTGACATCGGTCTGAGGCAAGAAAAGTTTCCCCAACGGGGTTCTTAGCTTTAAAAAAGACTTCGGCTGAAATACTTTCGTAAATCTCAGGAGCTGGCCGACCGGCACTTGCGAACTGCTTCTGCTTCGGGCACCGTGCGGCAAGAAAGACTGGAGAAAATGGCGTCGGCTGCCTCTTTTATACCCCTGCCGCACTGACGTCAGGGAAGAAGCGACGACAACCGATGCCGGACCTAGACTTTGGAATTTGGCCGACCGAGGACCCGCCTGACAGCAGGATAATCCATCTGTAATGACTGCAGCTGTATGCACGATGAACATCCCTCGTTCATGATTAGCTTTGGCAGTCTTCTCTAGAAACTTACCATAATTGCAGATATTCTAATCCATCAGACTTTCCTCCCACCTACCACTCGTCCTTCTTCCCACCTTGGATTGCGGTGAGCACTATACCCTAACACCTTCCCCCACCATTTTACCCTGCTACTATTAGTCAGAGTCTTCAGTCTGGCTGGTTGCGTATGCCTAGGGGAGAAATGGACCAGAGGTTCTCTCTTTTTCCAGTTACTTGAAGTTTATATTCCCCAAAATGTATATTTGTGGGAGTAGCTTTTATTCTGGATAAGAGTTTTTTTTTGAGCTTCATATGATTTTATCCAGACTTACTGGTCTAGGAATTACAGTGGTTGACCAAGTTTCATTTATTTTTCTTCAGTGAAGATGGCTCAAAGATGACTGCTACTGCTTGCTCGATGAGCACAAGTGTTCAAGTAACTGTTATTCGATTTATATTTCTGATGGAAACAAAATGTGATCACTCGTTTTTAACAAAACATGTTGTCAAGACAAAAATGTATTTATTTAATAACAGATTAGATATAATGAAATAAAAAAATGGAGAGAAGCATTGTGGCAACACAGAAATGAGCAACTATATGAAGTCATAGGTGCTGTGTGGTTATAATATGCCTGTGGCATATAATCCTAAAGGCTGCAAAAGCTGGATCACTTTTTATTAAATCTACTTGTAAGTATCTTAAGTATCTACACAGTTTTCTTTGGAAAAAGTCAATGTAATATTAAATCATTACACTCTGTCATAATCCCAAGATGTGGAATGTTACGATGCCATGTAGCACAGCTTTGCAGAAACAAGTCTTGCAACTAGAAACGTCTTACTAATTTGTGTTTGATGACTGGATGGTCAAGTACTCCACACTGCAGTTTCCAGGGCATCTTAGGCTGATGCATTTGTTAAATGTTCTGCTGAAGTACTGTTCTAGTTGGCTAATGCATTTCTAAAATGTACTGCTAAAATACTGTTGTTCTAGTGGAATGCACTCTTATAAGTACCTTGAAGAGGAAGGCAATAACAGCGGTGCAGCTACTTTGAAAATGTGTGCCTGGTTATAAGGTTGGCATGCATCACAGAATAGTACCGTGTACCCCTGTCAGGTTGGCATTCATGTAAGATCCTTGAGGGGCATAGTTAAGAGACTAAATTAGAAAGCTCTTCCCCCTCAACAGTGTAAAGGTAAAATCAGAAGCAAAGACTGCCAAGTAGTTCATAGGCTTAGGGATAATTATGGTCAATTTATAAAAATGCATGGCCCCTATATTTGGGAGAGATCAAGATTTAAAGCCAATTCCTTATGCCTTTGGGACAAATGTAACCCTGGCATTAAAGGATAAGCAAGAATTGAGGGCGAATGAGGGACTAAGCTCCTTTCAGCTGCATGAATGCTGGCTCCACTGGTCAGTTCTTGTCCCAATGGGAAATTATTATACAAGGCCAAATGGACTGGCTGATGGTTGGCAGGTATAGCTGGGAGGGAGAGGGACAATTGAGATTGCTAACTCAAGTCTAGATACCCTCAAACCCTGGATTTGTACAACATTCTTGTAGACATTCATACCCTGCCCATGAAGAAGATAGTTTTGCCTGCAGTCCTTCCTGTGCATTTCAGTATGGACCTGATCCCCATCTATGGGGTTTGTGGGTATCTAGACTTACGAGTTCACAATCGAGTTGTGAGAGAGCATTAGCCACTCTAAAGACTGAGTTTATGGCGAGAGGATACAAGTCTAATGAATGCGTGAGGCTAGAAGACCCAGAGTTTATAGATAGGTCTGAGAAAGGGCGACCTTTATTCAGTAGCCATCATGTGAATGGAGCCTCCAATGCTTCTAGCAATGTAGCTAACCCTCAAAAATGTAGGATGGTCCTACCTTATAACAGAAATAATAAAACTATAGCGAGGATTATTCAAGCAGAATTGGCAGATACTTACTTCTGATGAGAAGCTGAGAAATATAGTTGGAGAATGACCCAGCTTCTCTTATCAAAATTAACAAGTCGCTTAAAAGACTATTATGTTATAATGATACTATGGTTTTGAACAAGAGGATTGAATCGAAACAAGGTACCTTTAGCTGTAGGGGATGCAACCATTGCCAATATATGTGCAATAAGGACAGTTTTATACATCCCTCTACCAACTATAAATATGTATCTAAACACTATGCAGATTGTAAGAGTAGAGATGTTATTTATTTAGCTTATTGTACGAAATGTCCGAGTTTCTATATAGGAATGACTAACTGCACCTTGAGGGATACAGTTAGAGAGCACATTTATGCCATAAACAAGGAGGATGAGGGGAATGCACTAGCTAGGCACATTCTACAACATGGTACTACTCACAGATTTTTATTCCTAGTCTTTGAATTAGTACCAAGGACAAATAGGCTAGGAAATTTTAAAACTCAAACAGAGCAACGTGAGATAAAATGGATAATCAGGATGCAAGCTGATAAAGGGTTTGGTCTCAAAGAGAAAGTAGTGCTAAGGCCATTTTTAGCTGAAAGACCACTGATACATTAATTGTTTATGCATCATTTGAAGTGAAGTCTTTTAAGATGCTTTAATATGATTTATATAGATATATATATATATATATATATTTTATTTATACATATTTTTAGACTTTTGTGACTTATTGGATGCTTTTATGTTGCTACTGTTCTACTGCTATTTGCCATTTATTTTCTAATAAGTGCATTATGAACCTTTTACAGTTTTATGCATCTTTAAAGAGTGATGAATGACTAATTGAATTACTGATTTGTTTTAATTATTCTACTTATATAAGTGAAGTGTTTTTAGCAGCATTGTATTAAAGTCTGAGGAAGCATCCATCGAGACGTGAAAGCGCTTACTGTATTAAATTATTTACCTCTTGCCACCTTGTTTGCTCTCTCTTTTTTATTCACTGAATATATTTGTATCAAGAGGAGCTTCATATACCAGTCCTTTGTTTGTTTCCTTTGTTTCAGAGAAGAGACTACATATCTACAGATGAGCACCATGTAACTGGCCCTTTCATACGATTTTTTTCTTTTTCACTTCCTCTCAGAAGTCCTCTTTCCCTGTTCATTCCTATAATTCATCTATGTGTCTATATTCAACACATACAGTTCCCCTGAAGATTTACTGGGATAATTCCAGTCTGCAGTGGTTTCTGGTGTTAGGAGTTTGTAGTTTACAAAGGTGGCATTCAGAAGGCCTTACTAAAGCTTCTCTCATCAAAAGCAATTTTTGTTGCATATTTTCAACTATGCGCGATTAATTCACTAAGGATGTGAAGAAATTATACACAATGGAGGAAGATGTACCAGAATTACAACTGCATACCATAAGAAGCACCTGTAAAATTGAGGAGACCTGTAACCTTCTGCTGAGGATGCTAGCCTCTCACTTTAGAAAAAGCTCAAGGAAAGCTGAAGGAGCAGTCCAAACATCTGAGGACAGTCACAAATCAATTTTGATGAAGATCCAAGATTTGCTGAGCATTAGCCATGAGAAAAGACTGATGGAATGTACTATACCACACCATACAGGAATACCCAATAACATTGTATTGAGTTAAGTACAGAACTGACTTAAACATAACTTTCATTACTTGTCAATTAATAGAAGAAGAAACTAAAAGGATAGGAGAGCGCCTGCCTATCAGTTAAAACAATAAAGCAGAATAAAAAAATGCAGAACAACAAGATATTTGAAGGTTTTAACAAATGATCTGTGCTTTCAAATATTCAATGAAACTCATGCCTAGCTCTAGGGTGCAGAGGGAGTCTTTACTGTGATCCAGGCTATCAGAGTTTGATTAGTGGCACCTGCAATGAATAAACAAAAACAGGGAGGGAGATGAGTGGACAGGTGTGGCCTGCTTACCTCTTGGTGTGTGTGTGTGTGTGTGTGTGTGTGTGTGTGTGTGTGTGTGTGTGTGTGTGTGTGTCTGTGTGTGTGTCTGCAGTAGATGCACGTTTAGCACATACACAAGTATGACTTCTCCAGTGGAAATCAGGAAAAACACTCCCTGTGTTTCAAAGGATGTTGAAAGGCTACTTGCTGGCAAAGTCTCTTGGAGAACTGATGGACAACCACCAGACAATCCATTGCGCATCCCCTTTTGGCTCTGCAAACCAAGCACTGGTGAGGTTGTAGAGTAGGGCTAAGCAAAAAAAACCTTTGTGAGCCACCCCCAATACCTGTCTAAATGACAGACCCTCCAAGCAGACCCTCTCCCTGGTGATGGGGAATGAATGGGTTAACTGACTAGAAAGGGGGCTGATGATAATGAGGCAAACA
>NC_056733.1:481129623-481132123 GCF_019279795.1 Protopterus annectens | reverse complement strand
ATCACCGTGGCATAAAACGATACATTTTCACAATGAAAACTTAGCGATAAAACTTCTCACTATGAGCTGCGTTCTAAATTCAGGCTTCGCATTAGGCTTACATTCAAAGAAAATACACATTTTGCCAATTGGCAGATAAAGATTAATTTTGGGCTGTTTTTTTTTGAATCCTTAGGCTCCTTGCATATAGGAAACATATATGTGCTCTTTGATACACCTTCCTCATTGTACTAAAATTCATATTCCTTGTACCAATACAGTACACTTGTTAGGGTGTTTTAAATTTGTTGTTTTGAACATTTTCAGTAAGCAATAGAGGCTCGTCATATACACCCATATTGTAAAACTGCCCAGTTGAGAACATTATCATAAAAAGTCTACTCAGACTTCCACAGTCCACCATTATTGATAAATATACGGGTCTACAGTCCGCATTATTAGTAAATATGCGCAATTCAGTCCACCATTATCCATTAAATATACAATTCTACGATACACCTTTTATCGGTAAATATACCAATTCTACAGTCCGTATGGTGATATGCACAATCTGAAGTCAGTGTATACTGTTCACACATTAAAGAAATCTGCTTAACTAATGCGTGGTTTGCTTGCTAGCAATGCTTTATATTTCATGGTTCAGCGAAAAATAAAGTCTATTTGCCCCTCAGGAATAAATTGCCTATATTACATTAAAAAATGATAAGCTAGTAATAATGTGCAAGAGAGGAAATGGATGGCCAAACTGATACTTGAACTCGCCAGTTAGTAGCCTTATCTTCGCAAGGAGAGAACATTCTCCAGTGCGGCAGCATCTACCTACGCGTGGGGTAGAGACCCTGAACCTTCTGCATCAAAGAAGCAAATTTTTTACAGCCTGTTATTGCTATAATGATAACTTGGCAAAGAGCACTAAACTTCTATTCCCCTGCGGCTCTCAGTTCCTTAGCTAAAATCGACGTCAATGCCTCACGGCGCTGCATCTCAACCGCTTGAAAGCTCAAGAAACTGGAAAAAAGCCAAAATGTATTTGGGGGAAGTTAAAGGCAAAAACAAGGGACACATTAAACATTGCTTGTATAAATCTTGGAAAGTTGCTAGAATAAAATGTTGTTATTTGCCACCACATATATTTTGGCCTACTACTTACAAGGTCCCAGAGCACAAAACAGAAGTCAGAGTAATGTAACCATACCACTTTAAGGCACATCAGCTGCTTTGTAAAAGAGAGGAGGCTGAAACTTAAATGGCTATCATTTAGTAGAATTCGAAAGTTCTCACCATAACTGTATCCAGCCTCTTAGTACAAAACACACCTGGACAAACCCGGTAATGAGGGAATACAAGCCCTCAAACATATTCCAGTGAATTCAGTTCTCTTGCCATAGCTGTCAACCTTAGCACAAAACCTGGGCCAGGAAACCAATGTATGGGGGAATACAGTCCCAAAAATAGGGACAAATTTAAAATATTCATCTTATAAACTTGAGAAGATTGCTAAAAAAAAAGTTATTGCTACTTCACATGTAATTCCTAGAAAAAGAAGAACATGAGTTTTAAGGAAATTGAAATGCGGTCAATTTTACTGCAGACACAGAACAAAAACAATTTTTTCAACAGGGCGCCTTAGGGATTAAAACTGCGAACACATCTTTACAATAGCCAAAATGGCGGGGGCACCAGGCAGAAATCCACTTTAAAACACAGGCAGGAGATGCACACTCCACGCGAAATGCCCCAACCAAAAGAATCAAACCAAGAAAACCTATAGCAATTGAAGGGCAGAAAGCAACAATGCCACCCACCGCTTCATCAATTTATACAGAGGAATTAAACATTCAGAAACCACAAAGTCTGAAATTCAAGTACCTGTCAATTTTACTGCGGACAGGAGAACAAAAACAATTTTCAGCAGAGGCAGCAGGGATTTAATGCACAGATGCACGTCTTTTGCTGAAATGGCAGGGCACCAGAGCAAATCCACACAAATACAGGGAGGAGATGCAGACAGAGAGAAACCACCCCCCAACCAAGAATCCAAACCAGAAGGCCGCCTATAGCTGTGAGGCTTAACAATACTATCACTGCACCATCAATTCCTTCCGAGAATTAAACATTCAGAAGCCGGAGGAAGTCTGAAATTCAAATGCTTACTATCGAAGATTTTATTTAACATTTTTTAATCAGGACAGTCCTGACTTGGGAACAAATAAACAATTTTCGAAAGCAGAGAGGCCCAGGAAGAAATAATGCAGACATGTATCTTTTGTAACATGGGAGGGACACAAAAGCAAACCCACACACAAACACACGGGAGAAGATACAGACCCCACAAAGAAGGAACCCAGCCAAGAATCAAACCCAGAACCTGCGGCTGTGAGGCAACAGCTGATGCTGCTACTACACCATCAAATATCAAACGCATACCAGCATTTACAAACCACAGATATTATGAGGAACAGATCAGATCAGAATATGAGGGCAAAATCTAATTTTTTTA